>NC_142063.1:144906631-145134131 GCF_059756535.1 Pantherophis guttatus
GCTATGCCTCTAGCAAAAGTCTTTTTGAAAGATGAAACACAGCACTAGAAACATTTATTTCTGCTTTATAGACTTAATTTCCTTCTACTTAGTTAAACAGAGGGAAACGGAACCAAGACGACTGGATAAATCAGGGTGAGCAAAAAGAGAGATCAGATCGCATTCTGCAGTAAGCTCAATTATAATTCTTCGGTTTCAAGCAAAATATGATTTTAGAAATTGCAGGATGCTGGTAACGGAAAACTATGAAATAATATTTTGTTGAATTTTTCAGTAGGATTTTTTTATGCCGCATTTTATACCTTATTCAGCAGCCAATTGTCTAGTCCAAATGGCTGCAGCGCAAGTGTGTTTGCCTGTTGGTTTTAACCTCCCATTAACCCGTGAATTGTTTCATCTTAAAGAAGGAACTAGAATTTTTTTTGATGTAATGTTACTTACATTTTAAATAGAGATTACCTTTGTTTTTTAAGGGTGATCAGCCTGGAAGTGCATGACCTAAGAATGGGATACACAAATGTATAACAAATCAATGGAGAGGAAACTATGAACTGCTCCCTGAATCACACTTTATGGCAAAATATCGACTTACTTATATGGTCTTTTCAAGGGTCCTATTTCTTAAACAGATTTCAGTAATGTTTTTCAGAACTGCTCTTAGATGTTTTGACATCATTGGTAGCCAACTATGATTCACCATTCTTTGGATAAGCTTGTCATGATTTTACCGTCTTGTTTACAGATGAGAGATATATTTTTGTTTAGCAAAAAGAAAGACCATCCACAAGAATTTTCACTTGTTCAGAAATACATACCATTTTTTTAAAAAAAGGTATTAAACAACATTAAGTGCTTCTTAAGTCAATTTAGCCGAACCCATGGCAGTTTGCTGCTGACAAAAGCTCAAGTAACAAGAACTCCTGATATAAAATGGACACATTCTTGCATGAGATCCTACAAACTGCTTCCAAGATCTTGTTCTTTTATCTTGGCAAAGCGGAAACCTTACAGAATGAAATCTCATTTGAAAAAGATGTTGCGCATGACCCTTAATTGCATACGATCTTGAGGAGTGGGGGGGTGGGGGTGGCTCATGGTGAACGAGTTGTCTAGGCTGTTGTCAGTGTCCAAATACTATATTAATAGCCTTAACAGCTGGCTGTTGCTCTTGGACACTTGTAGGATGTCATAGCAATCTTTGTTCACTGATCTGTTTAGAGTAAAGAAGGATGTTAATTATGGCTTATCCTTTATAGTGTAACAAGTACTTTTTACTAATCCAGCACTGTAGAAAAAAAAATAATTTAAAAAAATTCTCCCCTCCCTTCCTCCACGCAGCCATTCCGAGAGTCTGGGTACAGTGTTGGTTGGGCTAAGGCTGGGCTGTTAGCTAAATTAAGCCATTGTGACTCAAAATCCTCCTTTAATAAGGTTCATGCTGTCTACAACTTCATCATTTTCTGCTGAATGATAATTACTTTATTCAATCATGTTCAAGGTTTTAGTGAAAGCTAGCATTGATTGATTAACTTCAATTACCATGCTTACATTTGCATAGATAAAAACTGCTTTTCAATTTGTGAGTGGCACGCCAGTGGAAACCCTGCGCTGATATTTGCATTTCAATGTGAACAGTGAAGAATAAAGGTGGGAGAAAGGTCTGATCAGTGCTAAGCCCTTTCTGCTTCAGTGCTTAAGCATTTTTCCCCCTCCGTAAACACTCTTGTTATGATGTTAGTTTGTTCAATCCAGTCTGAGGGTAACCAATGGAGCCTCCTGTTTACAACCAGGCATGACAATCCTAACTGTGGATTGGGAAACCTGCAAAGTCGAGACTTTGACAGAAGCAAGGCTGTGCACCGTGCAAATTAATCAGACAAAATTCTCTCTGCTACTACACTGAAAAGGCAGTCTTCCTCCCTGGTGCTTTGAAAAGCAGCCTTGCCTGTTATCGATTTTGACTCCAGTTTTGACTTTGCTCTTTCCCTGGAAGCATCTGGTGACTCAGCGAATAATTATTTTGTGTGTGTGTGTGTGTTTTTCTTTAAAAAAAAAAAAAAGCTTGCCTTCTGTCTGTTTTCTTCTTGCCAATTGCACCAAAGCAAATGTCCCACAAAACAAATTGGCAACTTTTCATTCAATTGCCTTCTAGAATGCTTCCCAATGCTACTATTAATTGGTGTTTACATTCTGTACACACAAGCGCAGTCATGGTTCCCTTCCTAGGCAGAATGTGCAAGGTTTCTTAGCTGCTGGTGGTTTCCCAACTACTTCAAGTAGCTGACCTGGAGATACTTTAATTTAGTAACTTTATGCTAGCCAGCCGTGCTCAGTCCGTCCCTGGGCATCCCATTACAGTAAAGAATCATGCAGCAAACTGTTAACAGGTCTACAGAAGAGCAATAAGAGCAACTGGGAGACTGAAACCCAAGTCCTAGGAGGAAAATCGAGAGAATTCAGTAAAATTGGTTTAAGAAGACTGGATGAAAGCTATGATGATACTTCATGAATCCCAAAAAAGGAATAGCATCCCCCCCCCAAAAAAGGCCCAAGCCAGAATGAAGAACAGAGAATAATATTTGAAAGTTGCCCCAAACATGCTTTTCCAAAAGGCAACTGCATTTTCTTATTTTTTTTCCTTGAAAATGTTTCATTTCTCATCCATCTCATTCTATCTGGATGAGAAGTTAAATGTTTTCAAGGAAAAAAACAAACAAACAAGAAAGTCCAGTTGCCTTTTTGAACAGCACCTTTGGGAAACCATGACCTGAATGATTGAGAATATCCATGGACATGTTACATAAAGGTAGTTTCCTATTGAATCTCACAAAGAAGAATCAGCAGTTTCCATACTAGAACCAATTGAGGTGGTAGGCTTTTCTGCTCTGTCTTCAAGCTGAGATCAGGTGGCATCTATTGAGAATTCTTTAATTGGACTTCTTGAATTTGAACAGGAACTTGTACTTAATGGCCTAAATGTTCCCTCCCCTCCAACATTATTCTACATTTTCTATCAAGTTCAGATTTTCAGATAATAAAGAATGAAAGGCAGAACTGCCAAACTAGAAGCTCCAGAGAAAAGACTCTTTCTGAAATATGCAACCATCCACAGTAGATCAAGCATAGACAATGTATGACTCTCCAGATGTTGCTCAGCTACTTTTCCCAACATCCCTCACAAGTAGACCTGTTGGATAGGATTATTGGAGCGCTCTAGTTGCTCATGCCTGGTGTACTCAATATTGTGGTAAAGCAGTTACTGAAGAAGGAACTGTTTCTTCTGTAAGGGCATATCATTGTCCCAGTGGATAACCTGGCACCATCTTGTATCCACAGAAATAAAAAAATAGGCTACCTGTGTAATTTTCCATTGTCCCTATCCATATATATATAATACTGTTTAGCTGATGTATCCTAACCCAGTAGGGTAGCATATTTTCCAATCTTCATTCATTGGTGCCGAAATAAATGAGGGGATGCTGGAGTTTGCAGAGTTCCACTTTCCTGGAGCATCAGGTATGTTTCTCCAATGTACAATATCATGAAACAAAGAATGAGAGAATTCTAAACAAGGCAGCCATTTTTAAGCAGCAATACAATATGCTTCTTGTACTACTCATCTTGAAAGTTCAAGTGAAGCCAGCCTTCTAGTAGAGCAGAGTTGGCTTGCAGAAGATTCTTGCTTCAAATTCTAGCATCTCTGGTAGAAGGCCAATGAGGAAAAGGCCTCAGTATGCTGCCTGAGAATGGTTGAGAAAGAATGGGTTCTCTCATGTTCCAGATATTAGCACCAGGAATATAGTCAGGGATAATATAAATTATACTCCAGGGGTGTTGTCGTCAAAATAATCAAGATGGCAGCAAAAATCAGGCAGAAACTGGATCACACCATCATGGCTGCGTTTTTGACTTTTTGTTAAAGCCTGCAGACACCCTTTCTACAGTCCAGTATCTTGAGGGCCATAGATAGCCCATTTTTATCTACAAAAACATTATAATATAGAACTGACAATTCTTGGTGTGGAGAACACCAAGATCTATAAATGGAGAATAGAGGCAGCTGCATCTCATTTAGATCTCTATTTCATCAGGGTTGTTTGATTAGCCTGGGAATTAAAACAGTTTTCTGGAGTCTTGAACACAAAACCTCACCCTTGTTAGAATGAAGTATTGCAGACTGACGCTTCCCACTGCCAGGAGTTCGATCCTGACCGGCTCAAGGTTGACTCAGTCTTCCACCCTTCTGAGGTCGGTAAAATGAGGACCAAGACATTTGGGAGCAATATGCTGACTCTGTAATCCGCTTAGAGAGGGCAGTAAAAGACTATGAAGCTGTATATAAATTGAAGTGCTGTTGCTTACAGGAGGCTGTAGCTTTAATTCTGCAAATGTGCACAACTTTCAGGTGCTGCACTCAAGGAGCCATAGTCAGGACAAAACAGATCACAAATTTAAAATTTTATTAAATTCAATCAAATACAGTTAATCAGATGGTCATTGGATTTCTCTGCAGTTATTTTGTGTGCTTATTTTGGTGTTTCTAGCTTTATATTTGGTGGAGCAGCCTAGATTTAAAAAAATAAAAAATAAAGCAGCATATTAACATATTAAGCAAGTAAGAAAGTGATTATTGCAGTTGTATTTAGTAGCTACTCCTTTTTGTCACATTAAAAATTACAATTTCGCAACAATGTTTTGAGAGGATCTGGACACAGCCATTTGGGAAAAGAAGTGTACTCCCAGTATACTGTATGATAAAGAGGACCACTCCTCTGTCTTATTTCTGATTGTTGGCACACTAAGGAAGCAGAAAGAGAAAAACTTTAATAGCTCCTGAATTGTGACAATGCTACATTCTTCTAAAAAGCCAACCTCACCATAGATTGGATAGGACATCATCATTGCATGTGACCTGCTCTCCATTAATGAACAGGAGCCCCAAATTTATTGGAGTAAATGTATTAAACCTCTCTATTCTGAGTAGATCTCAAGGACAACAATTATTATATAAGGAAAATTTGTTTCATATTAATACTGAAGAGCATTAAAAAAAACTTTAGTCTTAATATATTTTACTTAAATATCTTCTAAATCAGGATATTTTAGGCCTCAGAAGGGTTCACTTGGAAGTGGGGTGCATTCTGGAGATTATGCAAAGGACAGAGAGATTTATTGGACCACACCGGGGATTATATCAAGTGGCCTGAAATTCTCCTCTAGAATTCTTAGATTCCCAATCCTGCTAAGCCAAAAACACTACTGATAGAAGACAGAAATATATGCCACTCAGATGGTTTGGACAATAACTTTCACCCTCTTGCTTCTGTGATTATTGGCTCAGACTGATCAGAGTTGCACTTAAAAGCATTAAAAGAGCCCCAGGTTGCTTTTCCCTGGATATAACAGGATAAAAGTGAGAATCCCAAGATGGGGAGGAGGCAGTATTATTTCAGAAAGCCCTTAGGACAGACCTCCTTATTGCCTATCCTACATTAAGAAAAAAATTAAATAAATCCTGAACTCAATTTCTGTCACAGCAGGAAGAATGCTTTGAGCCCAATTTGGACTCTGCTGTACTAATTTTCTATTTGCAGGGGTTTTTATCTTTAAGTAGAACATTAAACGAATGCATTCCTCTCCTTGCCCACTCACTGCATGAATAGCCCATAAGCTTAGCTATCATAATCCTAGCAGAATGACAAGGCTTCCTCTACTTGGCCCAGGATCTTTCTCATTACCTAGTCTGGGTGGCGAGGGTGGTGATTTTTAAAGGATAGAGAGAGAACTGTTGTAATCAAAATGCTACCGATTAATAATTTTGTACAGACTGCTCCCCAAAGCATTATGTTATTTTCTTCAGTCACCCCCGTATTTAAAAAGGAGAGGCAGCGCAGAACAGGAAAAAAAAAGCACCAGTTTTTTCTGCCCCAAATGAAGACAGCTTCAGTGGTGCCAGAAAGAAGCTCCTGCTGTGAATAAATTGGATGATTTAAAAAAAAATGATGTTCAGATAACAAATTTGTATATTTTCCAGGGTTACTTCGCTATTCATGCTGGAACCTACATACTGTGTTATGAAAGCGAGTACAGATGGCAGCAAGTTGTGTCTATGCAGGGATTTTTGTCCATCTGAAAAAAAAAATCTATCTGTAAAATTACTCAGGACAGATGGAATGACAAATCTGTCTTAAGATATTCAATCTCAATATATAAATGTTCAGATGACTTACAACAATAGGAAATCACCAGTTTGTTTTCTAAACCCTCCTGCAATGTTTGCCATAAGAACAAATTATGTGTACATTTTAATGCATCTATGCTTCATAATTATGCATGGTTGTGTGCTGTTATAATTGACATAAAATATAAAACAGGTCAAAGAGCAGCTATTAAAACTATTTTTCATTTTGCTTTCTGACAGCCAGCAACATCGCAAGCTCGTGCATTTAATAGGGCCTTATGCAGCATGCAAAGATAGTTATATAATTTCATCCATATTAAAGCCTCCAGAACTTGCAGCCTAATTATTTCCTACCCGATACAGTTGTAAAGTATATTACTTTATTTCAAATGGGTCCATTTTGAAATTAAAGAATCGAAATACATTGAAATGAGTAAGGCAAGAGCAATCATAAAACTTCGTTTTCTTCTACTTAGTCAAAACTAATGGGGGAAATAGCCTTATCCAATTTTGCTGCTTTTAATTACTGAAGTATATTTTCAGCAGAAAGAGGGAAATTGAATACTGTGCCAAAGTTTTTTTCTTTTTAAAAGGAAGTAGGTAATTTACTCTCTGAATTGTCTAGTATCATCCAAAAAAATAAATAAATATAGAGGAATAAATGGTAAAACTGCCCCTGTTTTTGTCATGTTTAGTGGAATATGACATGGTCAAAATGGCTTTTATAGTAGCTGAAAATAGAGATGCCTTCTTAGGTGTTTTTTTTTTTTTAAGTATTCTGTGAAAATTGCAAGAGCCGAGGTGGCGCAGTGGTTAGAGTGCAGTACTGCAGGTACTTCAGCTGACTGCTAGTTCAGCAGATCAGCAGATCAGCAGATCAAATCTCACCGGCTCAAGGTTGACTCAGCCTTCCATCCTTCCGAGGTGGGTAAAATGAGGACCCAGATTGTTGGGGGCAATATGCTATTTAGTATACTGTCTTTGGTGTAAGCCGCCCAGAGTCTTCAGAGAATGGGCAGCATAGAAATACGAATAATAAAATAAAATAAATAAAATAAAAGGAATAAAAGGAATAAAGATAGAACATGTGAAATGCTGAGAATGATGGGCTTTTTGGAGCATATGACATCATTTGTTCAGTGATTTGATGGATTTCAATAGCCAGCCATCTCAAATATATTACATTAAAATAGTAACATATAAAACCCATAGCAGCCAAGAATTATTATCGACAATTGACACAAATGGGAGACGGGCTCCTAGGCCAGCAGGGATGGGCCCCGTCTGATCTCTGGAGGGAACATCAGAAGGTGGTTGGTGGTTACTGTGACAGGAAAAGCTCTCCTTCTTGGCGGACAGGACTTGGAGCATGTTCCTTCTGCCAGACTATATAGTTCAGGAAGTGTAGAAATAACACGGATATCAGTCCTTTGAGGTAGAGGAGCCCTGGTGGCATAGCAGTTATTTATTTATTTATTTAGAAAATTTATATTGCTGTCAATTTGCACATGGTGACTCAAAGCGGTTTACAAAAATATAAAAACACCATATAAAAGAAATATTATAATAATAATAAAAAAGAAAAATAATGAAATAATAACCCTCCACCCCACCCTGGTGTCAACACACATTCCTACTAACCATTAAATGGGCTCCATCCCGCTCTGGGTTCCCCAAGCCCGCTGACAAAACCACATCTTCAGGGCCTTCCAAAAGAGTATTAGAGTGGGGGCCAGTCTAATCTCTGGGGGGATGATGTTCCAAGAGAGAGGGAGCTACCACAGAGAAGGCCCTTCTTCTGGGTCCCACCAGATGTATCTCCCTAGGGGACAGGACCCACAACATTCTTTGCCTCCCCACTCTAGTGAGTCGGGTAGATGTGACCGGCATGGGACTGTCCTTCAGATAATCTGGTCCAAGCTATGAAGGACTTTAAAGGTGACAACAGCACCTTGAATTGCACCCGGAAGCAAATCGGTAACCAATGCAGTTCCCGCAGGAGAGGTGCATGCAGTATTGCAGGCTAGCTTTGCCCGCAGCCATGTGTTCAAACCTGACGGGCTCAAGATTGACTTAGTCTTCCATCCTTCCAAGACTGATAAAATGAGGACTCAGTTTGATGGGGGAAATATGCTGACATTGTAAAACCGCTCAGAGAGTGCTGTAAAGGACTATGGGATGGTATATAATTGCTATTGCTAATCCAGACAAGAAGCATCAACCATGAATACAAACGTTACTTTTAATGTAAGATTGCAGTAATAGCATCTTGCAATTCTGAAAATATGTTTCCCCTTACTTTTGCTCTTCTGAGGCACTTCTCCACCCCAACTCCTTCAGATCCAAATATCATTTATCAGACCACTTTGTAGAGTGAGGCTCTTCCTCCTCTCTCCCAAGTCATTCCCACATACTACTAAAATCCCTTAAGTAACCCAGCCCCAATGTGTTATAATGTGCTACCCAATGCTTCTCTCCAATTTAAGGAGAGAAGCAGAAGATTCACAGCGAAGACTACACCTTACCTTAGCCCATCCATGTGTAGACAGGCAGTAGATAGAAGGTAAGTAGATGAAAGAAGGGTTTCCTCCCTACAATAAAATGATCGTTGTTTCTCACTAACAGATATCACTGCCAAAGGGAGTTTCTTCACTCCCACCATCACAACTTGATAGTAAGTGATACCCAGTTGCCTCCCTGCCTGTTGCATGATGAACTAAAGTAAATGGAACAGAAAACTAAGCAATGATAAACCTAAATAGATAGTGATGTGATAAATAGAGGGGGAGACTCTTGTGTAATCTTGCATTACTTTCTATTTTTCTCATATGATCAAGACAAACTGTAGGAGTCTAGCAAGAAAACCTGCATATTAACTTAACAGAGGTCTGGGCTGCAAACCCTCAGGAACTTGCCTTGGATCCTGTACCTTTGCTGCCTGATTGTACCTTAAAATATTTTTTGTCTGTTCCCCGACTTCCCTTTGATCTGTTCCCCTTCCTCAGCAGGCCTAGATAGTCTCCATCAGGCAGACACTCGGTGTTTAAGTTGGTTAGATGCCATTTGTTCCTTTCTTGCTGATAAAGTTGACATTTTAATTTGTCATATTTTAACAGAACTCTCTGCATGATCCATTTTTAATTGTGAATTGTAATTGTAAATTTTGAGCTTTCTGATTGACCCACATGGATCCACATAATTATAATACTAACAATATCTAATATGTTGATTATTGTTGTTGTTGCCCTGCTCAAATATTTCAGTAATTTGATATGAATTATTTGTTTAAATTGAAGCTTTAAAACATTTTATAGATGATTTCTTTATTGAGCTTGATGACTTCACCCTACAAATATGAGAAGGTCCCTCTGGGTGTGTATCGAGGGGAGGATTTTCTGAATGAAATTCTTTGACCCTTTATTGGATCTGTGGGTTTCAACTTCACCCAACAATGGCATGTAGCCATAAAATTATCCATGAAAGAATGCCATTCTCAAGATTAACATTTTCCCAAAGTCTATGCGAAAGAAATTTCTCATATGACTTGATTTCCAAGACCTCAAATCAGTCTTGACTCACCTGCAAAATACCTGGACAATCCAATTCATTTTTTCCGGGCAGAATTTTTTGAAGTGGTTTGCTCTTGCTTTTTTTCTAGACTGAGTGTGTGGCCTAAAATCACTCAGCTAGCTTCATATCTAAGGTGGGACTAGAACTCACTGTCTTTTGGTTTCCAGTTTGGTGCCTTCACCACAACACCAAACTGGCTTGCTCTTCACATAATTGGAATGAAATACAGAAATAAAATACTCCATTTTTTTTTTTTTTTTTGTATATTGACCCCATGGTGTAACATCACCCAAGGGTATTCCTTTCTTTCAAGATTGTGGGAAGACATGCAAATTAAAGGGGCTAGAACATGGGAAATGTAGCACAGTGAGTTAAAGATTGCACACAATTACAACTCACTTTATGGATCTTTAGAATCGGACCTAGCCCCAAGATGTACTGGATTAGTCTAGTAGCTATATAATATAACAAATGTTATAGACTGACATCTATTTCAGCTAATTTTGCTCACTTGAAAAAAAAAAAACTTGTATGATGATGGGAATAGCAGGTAAATAGGGTAATCAGAACAATTCCTGCCTGAGACAATAAGGTTAAAATACCTAAAGTTGCCTTAGTGCTATTTTGGGGTTAGTGCTAAGGATTGGATACATGTGACTCTATTAAAGCAAGCATGAAAACGCAATTCAGGCAAGGCTGCTAGTCTGGCTACCTTTAAGGCAAATCAATAAAAATGCTTGATATTCCTTACCAGCAGCACTTTTGATTGTGGAGACATGAAAGGAATGCACACTTATGTGGGAGCGCAAATAAACACACATACCTGGTTGATCCCTTTGTTCCTGAAATTTTTAAAAGCAAATATTTATTTATTTAAAACATTTATATAGCTGCCCATCTTATAACCAACTCTCTATCGTATGTATTCATGCAATATTTATTGCTATATAAATGTTTTAAGTGTACTGCCTAAAAGTCACTGTGTTCTCTGTGTTATCAGTGGTATATGTGTTGGTGGCATGTCACTGCACTAATTTTTGGGAGTACCTCTTTACAGAAAACGCTGCACTTCTCACTTCTCACTTCTCATTTATCTACAAAAATCTGCCCTGCTTGAAGCCAGTTTTAATCGAATTGCAATGTAAATGCAGTTGGATGGCTGCAAAAACACAGTTTTTGATCTCTACAATTTCCATTACCTCTTTGCACCTAACATTCAGGCTTGCACTTCCAATCCCCAGTTCGCTGAGGATTTGCAAATGTGATTTGCTTCACCAGAATTTTTGCCTTACCAATACAAGCCGGGTCCAGACAATACTTGGATCCCTAAACCTGGGTTATGTGTTCACCTCATATGCTACGTCCAGATAAATCATCTTATTGATGCGATGGCTTGGTTCACCTAATATGCTGAATCAACAACATGAAGAGAGCCTCTACCAAGCTTAAGGATTTGAAGTATTTTTTTTATTGCCTGGATAAATCTTAGATAATGCCTCTTGATTTAAACAGAAAAAATGGCAGGCATTTGCAAACATGGGATGAACATCCTTCTCTTAAGGGCTGGGCAATAGAGACTTGCGTCGAGTCTCATGGGTCAGGTCACCGAAGGAAGCATTTCTTAGAAGCGCTAAACTCTTAAGTACTGTCGCTCAGGCTCTAAAGGTATTGCTAAAGCTCTTCCAATGAGAGGCAGGAGTGCAATTCAGGAGAGGAAGGAGCTAAAACTTTCTTCTCTTCAAGCTGACAGGGCTGGAAGGCTTCAAAGAAGCAAAGAAGGCAAGAAACAGATTTGTCAGATTGGGTCTAGGACTCAACCGTTCTGCCCAAAGCTTGGGAGAACTGGAACCAGGAAGATAAAGATAAGATGGCTTTGGGGTGGAGTTCCATCAGTACGCTGATGATACTCAGCTGTACATCTCCACCCCAGGCCATCCCAACGATGCCCTTGAAGTGATGTCCCGGTGCCTGGAGGCCGTGCAGACCTGGATGGGGAGTAACAGGCTTCGACTCAACCCTTCCAAGACTGAGTGGCTGTGGCTTCCGGCGTCCCGATATAGCCAGCTGGTGCCATCGCTGGCTATTGGGGGCGAGTTATTGGCCCCCACGGATAGGGCTCGCAACTTGGGTGTCCTCCTGGATGCACGGCTGTCTTTAGAAAAGCATATGATGGCCATGGCCTGGGGGGCTTTTTATCAGGTCTGCCTGATTTGCCAGTTGTGTCCCTTTCTGGATCGGGCTCCCTACGCACAGTCACTCAGGCGCTTGTCACTTCCCGCCTGGACTACTGCAATGCTCTCTACATGGGGCTCCCCTTGAGGAGCACCCGGAGGCTCCAACTGGTGCAGAATGCGGCCGCGCGGGGGATTATGGGAGCAAGGGGCTGCTCCCATGTGACACCTCTCCTGCGTGAGCTGCATTGGCTTCCAGTGGTCTTCCGGGTGCGCTTCAAGGTGTTGGTCACCACCTTTAAAGCACTCCATGGCATGGGACCTGGGTATTTGCGGGACCGCCTTATGCTGCCAATAGCCTCCCACCCACCAGTACGCTCCCACAGAGAGGGACTCCTCAGGGTGCCGTCAGCCAGGCAATGTCGGCTGGCGACCCCCAGGGGGAGGGCCTTCTCTGTGGCAGCTCCTGCCCTCTGGAACAATTTGCCCCCAGAGATATGAAGGATATCGGATCTCCGGGTTTTTCGCCATGCCTTAAAAACTTTTCTTTTCCATCAAGCAGGGCTGGCATGAAACACCCCCCCTTTTTTTTTTTAGTTTTTAGCTTTTTAAATTGTCAAAGGGGTTTTAGTTTTCAATGTTTTAAATTTTTGAGCCACAGTTATTTAATTTTTTAAATAATTTTAAATTTTGTATTGATATGAGTTTTAGTTCTGGCTGTGCACCACCGAGTCCACTTGGAGAAGGGTGGGATATAAATTGAATAAATAAATAAATAAAGAAAGAAAGAAAGAAAGAAAGAAAGAAAGAAAGAAAGAAAGAAAAAAAGAAAGAAAGAAAGAAAGAAAGAGGAAAATAGACAGTAATTTCTTCAGGGTTACAGAGTGGTATAGCTTCTCATTTGTTATCATTCTATTCCTTTTTTCTTTATTTATTGGCTTAGTTTTATAAATACTAGCTTTGCTATGCTGATCTCACCCCAGGTATTTGATGCAATTGAAGTACTTTCTCTGGTCTTTCCTTCATTATTGTGATCCTTTATTCTTTGTTACTCCAATGTTTGTACTTATACTCCAAAATATCTGGACCTGGCAATTTTAGCTATGTGGTTAAAGTTTAGGTTTAGAGACTAAGGTATAGTTTCACCTTTTATTTAAAAGTTTGCTCTTAGGTAAGGAGAATCATCTTCCCTTTCATTTCTGGAGCATAAAACTACCTGCCTACCTCAAATCTCTTCAGCTGGGGAAACAACCAGACAACACAGACTACACAGGAAGATATCTGCCGGGTTTGTTAGCATTGTCTTCCTTCCTTCCTTCCTTCCTTCCTTCCTTCCTTCCTCCCTCCCTCCCTCCCTCCCTCATTCCTTCCAGAGCTTTATGTGGCATCAGATCGGTAGAAGTAAAATGAGAACATATAGAGGCACTACAATTATGCCCGTGTGTACATATGTCGTGTGTACATACATATGTCATAAACCATCCATGGATGGTTTATTTCAAGGTAACTTTGACCAAAATCTAAGAACAAAGGCTTCTTATTTAATGATAATTCTACTGTCATTTTCGTTAACAGATCAAAAAGCTTCTTAAAATGCTTGGTCTGCTGGAAATGATAGATCTACTTACTTTACTAAAGGAGGAGGATCCCATTTGCTAGCTTCGAAGTTTGCCTGCCTAAGAGAGATGTCGTAGCAACCGTGGTCTGGCCTAGACCAAGCGGTCTCTCCCTTTCTTTTTCTGGCCAGAGTTAGGCTCTGTTTTGAAAAGAAATCCTTTCACAGGAGCTCAGGCCTTTGAGGACTTAGCTACGGTTATATTGTGCTTGGCTGCCCTGTAGAATATTTGTTAATGGGGACCTTGGATTACCGAGTCTATTCTCAAGCCAAAATTTGCACTTTAAAGGGTGGCTTGAGGAGCTTTGCATAAAAGCTTTGGATTCCATTATTGCAAAATGTATCAGAAAAGTGTTGAGCTAGGTAATTACCGTAATCCAACTGAAATGGTTGGTCACAGTGTACATTAGAAGAGCGTCCAGAGTCAGAGACTTGAACAAGCAGTCAACCCGAACAAAATGAGCTCAGCCACGGAGGGCCAGATTTCTTAATTAGTTCTCAGTGGCGAAAACAGTTTAATGTTTCCCAAAGTCAAGTGTGAATTTGACAAGCGACACAATTTAAGAGGATTCAGTAAGGTTGAATTAAACCTGGCCTAGTCTCCCACTGTCACATGCCGAGTCCAAAGCTAACTTCATTTATTCCTCTCCGTTAGTGTTCCAGCAAAATTTTTGTAGATTGAACCATAATATGAGGAAAAGAACAGTATGATTGACTTAGATAACACTAAGCTCTCCTGTTTAAAATAAACATCGGGCTCTTATTGCAGCAAAGCAAGTATAGAATATCCCTTTTTTTCGGTGGAGCGATATATTCCAATGTAGTCTAATTGGTTGAACTGGTAGGCACACCATTAATACAATGAATAGGATTTGTAAGGATGCTCAGTGGTCACCTAGTGATTATTTTCTTTCTGATGTTATTGTTTTCCAGGTTAGAAAATCTCTTGGTTTCATGTTGCTAAATATTTATTAGGCACAGCTTGAGGTACACAGGGTAAGATATACTCATGCTAAATAACTAACTTCAATAAAAGGAAACAATCTGTACAGGATGTGAAAGTCTTGGATGGTACAGGCCACAATGCAGAGAAATGTGCTTCAAAATGTATTTTAGATACAACTCTGCTTTAAAATCTATTTTATTTTAAAATCTCAATTAATTTTGACCCTCCTTAATTTAACGGATTTTACAATCCTGAGAAATCACAATGATGGTGTGTTTTCTGGGAACTCTGGCTTTTTAGATTTGAACTTTAGAAGTATTTTTAATAAAAAGTTGAACTTTGGAGTAGTTATTTTCAAGACTTCGTGCCAACTCCCCATTAGCCTATTTTTCAATATCAATGGAGTTTTGAGATAGCTACTGCTGTTCCAAAGAGCTTTAAAGATCTTCACTCAGGCTTTTGTCAAGGATGATTGAAACTCTTCCTTCTTTTTGGCTTCCCTTGGTTTTATTTTCTTCGCCTTCACTGTTCTGTAGTGGGTGTGTGGGCACGCGAGTGCATGTGCACACGTGTGTGCAATTGAGAAGACACTCTTCCAACTCCAGATCTATCCAGTTTGGTCACAGGAGGCTAGAAAATTGTAGAAAATGTTATATTCGATGTTATGATATATACACTTGAGGAAGCTGGCATTCATTATACGGATAGCCTTAAAAATACATATATTCACTTGAAAAATAAATGGAATCTTGGAGTATATTCCTTTGTAGTAAGTAAATGGATTGCTATGCCTATCACTCATGGTCTAGAGCAGGGGTTTTCAAACTTTTTCAGACTGTGGAACATTTTAATTTTAAAAAACCCCGAATCACTGATCAAGGGACAAAACTCTGATAATAAAAATGTTCAATGTCTGAGTGAATTCCCCCCCCCCTTAGTTCTCAAGGAAGCCCATCAACTTCTAGGGCTTCGGGAAAAAAAGAAGAGCTAAAGCCATGGCATTGCCCTAAACATATAATCTGGAAGATGCAAGACGGAAACTCTTTGAAATAATAAATTCTAGCACATCTTTTGGGTTAGCAGTCAAACAAACCAAAGAAAAAAGCAATAGGTTTCATCATGTTTCATCAAGAGAAATGAACAAAGTGGGAGAAAATTCTTTGAAAAGAACAAAAGCAACACTGGAAGGAAACATTGGTTCAAATTATTACCAAATTTACCAGCCCTTTCTGATATTTCTGCCTCTTAAATGGAAAATTATAATTTAAATTCCTTCCTTCCTTCCTTCCTTCCTTCCTTCCTTCCTTCCTTCCTTCCTTCCTTCCTTCCTTCTTTCCTTCCTTCCCTTCCCTTCCCTCCCCTCCCCTCCCTTCCCTTCCTTTTCTCCCTCCCTTCCCATAAAAAGGACTTTCTGGAAAGTACTTCTTTCTTTATAATAATTTAAAAGTTCCATGTGAAGAAAAATATTAAAATCTATGGTTCTTTGTCTCATTTGCAAGGACTTTGGGCATGCAAGATATTTTACTTAAGTGGCATGATTAAGACAAGTAGTTTCCCTTTTGACTTTAGATGCCTTTCTGAAGGGGTGTTCTTTTTTGCTAGGCAAAACCAATAAAATAATATTTATTAGTTACTAGAACTATGCCACATATGTAATTTGGACAATGCAAGTAAGCGTATACTCCTATGAATATCATATTTCCGAACTGTGATCAGGAGAAATTAAAAATTCCCATATCCGAACACCATCACAGAACATCTCTGCTTCTAAAATGGCGGCTAACCAGAATTACTGAGGGGAATTACTAAATTGA
Source organism: Pantherophis guttatus (assembly GCF_059756535.1). NCBI lineage: Eukaryota > Metazoa > Chordata > Lepidosauria > Squamata > Colubridae > Pantherophis > Pantherophis guttatus. The sequence goes on from NC_142063.1 coordinate 144,922,929, forward strand.
ACTGTAATGAGGGAAATGGCTACTAAAGATGATTAAACCTGATTTCTGTAAGATTTACCATTCATATGTACATAGAAGATTGCTGTTCAGTAAAAATGTTACTGCTGATTCTGTTTCTTACATGAGGTGGACTGCAAACTTCTATGTTTTGACCAGTAAATCTTACAGTATAAATACACATAGCATCTCATGTTTTAAACAGAGAATTTTCTCTCCCAAGTTAATTTCAGAAGGTATTCCATTCCTATTTTATGGAACCAAATTAGCGTAAGTGGAAAACATTTTATACTACTGCATTATGTTATTTTAGGGGGTTTTTTTACATTTTTGTCTTAACCTTTTGTTAAGTATCTTGATTGTATATGTTGGAATGGGGGGTGTAAATAAAGAGACCCTCACAATTAACAAGACATACCATTCTGCAAACTTCATAGCTTTAATATCTCCAACTAATAAAAACTATTGTAGATGCAGAACCCATTGTAAGACTTCCATCACAAACTCCAACAAATATTAAATTTGATCAAAGACCATGCAGGGTTAAGAGGACTTATTTATTTAAAAAATATTCATATATCAATTCTCAGTGGCTAAGTTCTGAAGCAATTTAATGACAATAATAAAAGCAATATTATAAAGTTATTTTTAAAAAAAAAAAATCAAAGGCAAAAATTAGTGCTAGTCTAACACTGGAGAGGTAGAATTTCAAATTCCCTCACAACTATACAATTCATTTGGGTGTTCTGAGATAATTATCCTTCAGCTTAACTTCTTTCACAAAGTTGTTGTATAAATAACACTGCAAAGTAAATACAATGCATGCCTTCGGTTTATAAAATGGAATTTAAGTGCAGTAAAGAAACAAAGTAATCAGTCCAGAAGAGAAACCTAAAGTCTCAAGTCCAGCTTGCTTAGGTAAATAAAGTGTGGATGTGCAGAAATCTTAGACCCAAGAGAACCAGTAATTCATGATTCAGTGTAATATTAGCTACATCTAAAGTTAACCCATACAGTAGATTGTAAAAATGAAACCGATCCTTTCCAAGTATTTTAAATTTGTGTACAACCTAGAAATGAACAAGAATTAGAACACAGAATATAGAACATAGAATAACAGGGTTGGACTTGGAAGGGACCTTGGAGGCAATGAATCTTTTTTATTTACACTCCTTAAACTCTTGATTTTCTAGGGCTTTAGATTATGGCTTCCTTGAGAATTCAGATTGAGCTCTTGATTATTTTTTTTATGTTTGTTTGTTTATTTGTTTGTTTGTTTATTAGTCCAATTTATATGCCGTTCTTCTCCATAGATTCAGGGCGGCTTACAATGCATTATAGCAATAGCCTGCATACTTTTTTGTATATACCTGCTTATTCGACCCTACCAAGCGGTGTTGTTCTATACAAAGTTGGCTTATTGTCCCCACAATCCGGGTCCTCAATTTACCTACCTCGAAAGGATGGAAGGTTGAATCAACCTTGAGCCTGGTGAGATTCGAACTTGCACTAATTGCAGGCAGCTGGCAGCTAAGTGCTATCACTTAACTTTTAAATGGAAATTTTAAATCTGGTTTTAAATTATTGGGGTTTTAAATTTGTTCAGCCAAATTATTTAATTCGTTTTAATCTATTTTAAATTTTGTATTTATATGTTTTATTCTACGGCTGTTCACCGCCCTGAGTCCTTCGGGAGTAGGGCGGTATACAAATTCAATAAAAATAAATAAATAAAAATAAATAAAAACAGCACTTTAGTCCGCTGCACCACCGAGGCTCTTTAGCCTTAAACATTGACAACAAATGTCCTTCACTTTCTTTGTGCCAATATTTCCTTTCTAATGAATGTTTGGCATGTGGATGCATAGAATGGAGAAAGAATTAGCAAACTCAGAATCAGCAAACTTTTTCCACCCTTTTTCCTTCCTATCTTTACAACAATCAAGCTTTTCTTCTTCATTTCTTTTTTACTACTTCAATTTTTCCCTACTTTATTTCTTTGTTTCTTTACTCATCAAGATATTAAGCAGTTTAAGTGGGAATGATTTGGTCCAATTGCTTTATAACTCTGGCAACAATTTAATTGGCTAGAATCAAAGTGAATATAATAAATAGGATGAATCTGAAGAATTTATCTAAAAAATTCAGATAATCCAGACCCATTCTTGCTGGAACTTGCAGCAGGTCAAATGCCAGAATCAAGCAACGTTTAGCTAGAAGTGACTGTTTCCAGTTTATAATCTTCCTAGAGTTTGGGTAGAGAGAGGCAATTATAACAACTTTTATAACATCCACAAACCATTGACCTAACAAAAGTTGGACTTGAGACTTTAGGATTCTCTTCTGGAATTATTATTTTGGTTTCTTAGTTTATGGCAAAGAATTGTTTTCCTAATCTCATTTTTTATCAGTTCTCGGTGCTTCCTGGAACCCCTAAACTACCACATACAGATCATAAGGGCATTCCAGAGAAGGTTAAAATTAGGTTCCAAAATGCAGAGGAAATGTGCCCAACTCCTGCACATGGAAACCACCATAATTTTGCCCACTGCAGCCTGAAATCTCCTAATTTCTTTTTTTCAGAAAATTGTCTACCTAAGAAAAGTACCTCTCACTTAAATAACTGTGACATCAGCATAAAAATAATGTAAAACCATTAAATATCTGTGGATGATATTCTAATGTAACTGACTTTGATGCAATTGGACAATTACCCTGATTTTGTGATGAAAGCTCTTACATTTTAGTATGGCGGTATCTTGATATGACCCAGCAATTATCGAAGAATACTTCTGACTCACTTCTTCTTGTATCTATAATTGAACATTGTTATAGAATATAGACATAATTTTGTCCTATATTATGTAGCCTGTATACATTTTGGCTTTGATTTAAAGGAACTTGAGAGTAGCAAGCAAAACTACTAGTGCAATCTCCGATAGGCACTGTAAAATAGGACATGCTCAGAATAGATGCCTTTGCACATAGTAGAAGAAATGACTAAACATAATACATGCTAGAAAAAAAAATCAAAGCAATCCCACTGCAAGCCATTTAAAACATGTAGCACAAATGTAAAGCATTACAAGTGAATTAGCCACATAAATAAAGTCAAATTGCAGTCCACACAATTACTCTCAAAGGTCATTTTCATGGATGTTTAAGGTCAAAGATTACATTTTTCTATTCAAAATGAGCCCAAGTCCTGAAATAGATGACGACTGGAAACATTTAAGTTGCATAAAATCTTAAAATTTCTGACCATTCTTTTATTGAGCAATGGATTCTAAGTGATGGTATCTATTGTCAATGACTACTTAAGAAAAAGAAAAAAAGCAACTATTTCTGGAAGGGGTGGGGGGGAAAACACCCAATGTGATTATCTTTTAAAGTAATATAAGAGTTGTGCAATTTTCTCCATTTTGACCCCCTTTTTTATTGCCTGTGGATTTTAAGCAAAGGCCTCCAATTTAAAACCTATTATTCCAAAGAAACAGCTTTTCATCTCCTCCCTGAGTGGGAACAGTCTTCCTCAAAGCTTTCTAAGATTATTTCCGAGCTTCACAGGGCTTAATACAGAGGAGATCTTTCCCTGCATTTGTGTCGTGCATGTTTTAATTAAATTTATATCCCACCCTACAACAAGGACTCTGGCTAATTTATGAGGAGGGTTATATATAAAATGTATAAAAATGTTAAAAGCTACGATCAGCAACAATAATAATACATTGTGTTACACAGTGTGTTATACACTCAGCAAGAGCCTACAAATTGAATACTACAGAGGGCCCGCCTAAGTGTCACTTTTCCCAATGTCTCCCATGAGTTATTGGGAAGGGTGAAATTACAGGGGCTCCATATTTTCCTATTTTTTTCCCCCACTTATCTAAGTGGTAGTCATTATTTCTACTTTATGAATTAGCAATTCATGCACTGCTTAATAGTACAGCTTTTGGCACCACTGCAGCCAGACAATTATGGATCGTAGTCATATATCACTTTTATCTATAATTTTCCGGAACGCTCCAGATATTAGATGAAATAACCACCACCTTTCTTCCATTCCCATACACGAATGGACAGCCCATTGACTGGCTCAGTGGAAGAAAAGGGCTGTTCTCCAAGATTCTTCCTCAGCGTAGTTTATCCTTGAAAATTATTACAGACCATTGTTGTCTAGGAGTTGTAGTCTACCCAGAAGTACCTCTACTAGTGGGGTATCTTAAGGGTTGGTGGTTCTACCCCTCCTCAAGAAGCCTACCCTGGATCCAGACTCACTTAATAACTATCGGCCCATCTCCAACCTCCACTTTATAGTGAAGGTTGTTGAGACCGTGGTGGTGCAACAGCTCCCACAGTTCCTGGAGAAAACGGAGTACCTAGACCCATACCAGTCGGGTTTTCAGCGTGGGTACAGCACGGAAACGGCATTGATTACTCTGGTGAATGATCTCTGGCGGGCCCGGGATGGAGGTTGTTCCTCCATCCTGGTCCTACTTGACCTCTCAGCGGCTTTCGATACCATCGACCATGGTATCTTACTGCAGCGACTTGGGGGGTTAGGGGTGGGAGGCACTGTTCTACAGTGGTTCTCCTCCTACCTCTCAGGTCACTTGCAGTTTGTATGGGCGGGGGGACAGAGATCCACCCCGAGGCCCCTAACTTGTAGGGTACCTCAGGGGTTGGTTCTCTCCCCCCTATCTTTAACATCTATATGAAGCCGCTGGGTGAGATCATTCGTGGTTTGGGGGTGAGGTATCATCAGTATGCGGATGATACTCAGTTGTACATCTCCACCCCAGGCCACCCCAGGGATGCCCTTTCCGTGATGTCCCGTTGCCTGGAGGCGGTGCGGGCCTGGATGGGGAGGAACAGATTCAGACTCAACCCCTCCAAGACTGAGTGGCTGTGGATGCCGGCACCTCGTGTTTCAGAGGTCCCATCACTTTTGATGGGGGGGGGAGGTACTTGCCCCCGTAGAAAGGACCCGCAACTTGGGTGTCCTCCTGGATTCTCGGCTGTCTCTAGAAGATCATTTGACTGCCATGACCAGGGGGGCTTTCGCATAGGTTCGCCTGGTGCGCCAGTTGCGCCCTTTCCTGGACCGAGATGCCCTTTGCACGGTCACTCATGCCCTGGTTACTTCTCGCTTGGATTACTGCAATTCCCTCTACATGGGGCTGCCCTTGAGGTACACCTGGAGGCTCCAGCTGGAACAGAATGCGGCCGCGCGGGTTGTTACAGGAGCTCGTTACTCCCATGTAACACCTCTCCTGCGTGAGCTGCACTGGTTACCGGTGGTCCTCCAGATCTGCTTCAAGGTGCTGGTACTCACCTATAAAGCCGTACATGGCTTAGGTCCAGGGTACTTGCAGGACCATCTCCTGCCTGCCTCCCACCGTCCTGTCCGCTCCCACAGGGCTGCTCTCCTCAGGGTACCATCAACCAGACAATGTTGTCTGGCGACGTCCAGGGGTAGGGCGTTCTCTGTGGGCGCCCCTGCCCTCTGGAACAAGTTACCCACCAAGCTCCAGACGGCACCTGATCTCCGTTCCTTCCGTTGGGGCCTGAAGACTTGGCTATTCCAACAAATGGGCTGATTTAGATTCTTGGGTGTTATTATTTATTATCATTCAATTTTAACTGGTTTTAATTGGGTTTTTATTGTATGTTTTTATCTGTTTATTTGTTTTTACCTGTGTTCGCCGCCCTGAGTCCTTTCGGGAGAAGGGCGGCATATAAATACTTGCAAATAAATAAATAAATAAATAAATAAAATAAGTATGGTTCCAACAGATCCAGCTTTCAAGGGCAATAGTGTAGGATACAAGACGTTGCAGTTCAGTTATATCTACAGAAGTATTGTTTCTATATCCCTGCTTGAAAACAGTAGCATTTTTAAAACTCCTCTGCCTCATATATGGCTCAAGTATTTACATGATTTATTTTGAGCTGAGATCTTCCTTCTAGATGATAATGTCAGCCAGAATATCTGTACACCCAAGGAATGTCCGCACTGTGACTGTGGTATGTGCATGCATTTGTGTACACATGAACATGTGCTAGACAAATTGGGGTTTGCTTCTGATTGCCTAACAATGCTATGAGTGTCCAGGCTGAGTATTTGGCAGCATGTCCCTAAAGAAACGTCACTGAAATCTTAGGTGATGCTTTGGGCGTTGACATACGTGTTGGCCTTTTTATGCATTGGGATCTGGACAAGAGGTAATTAATTCACTTATTTCTAATTTCCTACTCACTCCCCCCCCTTCTTCCTCTTCTTTTTTTTGGCTAGATTGTTAACGTGACTGCTTGGAAAGCTATAACCTTTTCATCAAGTCCTGGATGATTATGGTGGGAAATGCCTGCCATTATAGACATCTCTTGACAGTTAGTTTACAATAGCCTGCTGCTTTGACCCGGCTCTCTGCCTCTTTCCATACCCATCAAGGCTTCTTGTCAAGAAAACATTGGTAAGCCGGGACACCTGAGCCATCCCAGATTCCTCTTTCTCGGCATTCCCTGTCCATCCAAAATTAATCTGGGAAACATTGTGAGATTATTTGAGCCCACTTATCCTATCTGTATCTGCTGTTTTTAACTGCTAAAATGAAGGTGTTACTAACTATTTTAACGATTTTTCATTTCTCATCTCAGCATTGCCAGGCTGAGAAAGTTTAAATGAAACAGTGCTGCTATTATTTGGATGATGATGATGATGATGATGATGATGATGATGATGATATGAATGTAACAATACTACTGTACCATTTGTCCTGCTCAGAAGTATGCAAAATAAAAGCAGTTCACATTAAACAATGAAAGAAACCAAGAAAATGACCAGTTCTGAACAAAGTAATGTTAAAATTTTATATGATTTTAAAACAATATTTAAAAGGCAATCAGATCCTTGAGTTGTGGATATTCTACAAATATCCGGGGAATGGGCATTTCTTCAACTCTTATTTTAAACAGGGTGGAGGCAAGGGTAGCTGTCTTCTGAGACCCTGCCATTATTCTGTCATTAGGATATTAGCTTATCCTGTATACAGAGTAATATATAGAATAAAATTACTGGGTCATAAAAGAGAGTTTTAATTTGATCATTACCTATCATGGTTATCCAATCTTTTCTTTAAAACTTCCAGTGTTGGAGAATTTACAACTTCTGGAGGCAAGTTGTTCCACTGAACAACTTGTTAATTGTTCTAACTGTCAACTTTCATGGATGAGTCTGAGAACTAGGCTCAGGGCTGTGCTGCATGCCACACACTGTAGGAGAGGCAGAACCTGGAGTCAAGACAGGAATCAGCCTGGAGTCATTATGTTTTCACAAGCAGTCCAAGTCCCACCCCTTTTGAATTCTGTTAACTCTTATCTAGCACCAATTCAGTGCTGATCACTAGTTGACTAGATTCTTGTATATAGGCATGAGCAATAAATCAGTCTAATTAGAACTTAGCATGTGGTCCTGATTCTTCGTGCCTGACACAGACTGAAGCTGACTGAAATACTCTTCTCTGCCTTTGAGGCGTCAACCAAAGCATCCCAAACCTTAAATATCAAAATATGTTCCTGATGCATGATAAGAAGGCTGCCCATGCCTTCTTATTGCTCACTATTCCAAGTCATCTTGATGGGACACTCTTGAAAAAGTTGATTTTAGCATATACTATTTTACATTTCTTTATTCATCGGTCAGGTGTACAGGATGTAAACTAATTGCAGTATGTATACCTCACATATGCTCTATGCATGTCACATTCTCCAGCCTTTTGATCACCAACTACTCCATTCCATCACCAACTACTAAGAGCAGTTCCTGATCATTCTATCAAAACTGAAACTCCATTACTGTATATATCCCTCTCTCAATTCATAAAGTTGATTGGAAAGAGGGGGGAAACAAGACAACTGTTTTATATTTTTTCATATTTATTCAAAAGGCTGTGAGGAAAAATCACAGGAGAAAAATGTAGCAACCTACCATCCCTAAATATAAAGCAAAAGGAAAAATTATATATAAAAAAGAATTAATAACAATACCTTGGGTACTATTTTGGCTCCCAGGTTCCTACGGCATTTTGGCCGTGCACTTCTGTAGGATGAGAGAGCGCTCAGTATCTTTTTTAAAGGCACACATGCTGTACCATTTGGTGTGACAGCTGTTAAGGTAATGATGGATTCCTAGTGAACAGTGCCATAAATAAACATACCAAATTTAAAAAAATCCTTTCCAAAGATGAAAGAAAATTTGGCAACCTGAGCACATCACTGTAAAAATAAATTGCTTATAACTCAGTTACAGCTCATCAGCCCAATATACTAAACCAACACAGTTTTAAGACATTGGGGTTCCTCTGAGCAAGCCAACACTAACCATGGAGGAAGATTGTTTGCTTATTTGTGTCTGCATTCTGCATTTGTTTGCTTCTGCATGAGATCCTTCTCTTCCTGGCTTTCAAGATGTGTGGTCAAGTAAAAGTCAATTCAGACATGTATTGACAGACCACTTTCTGCCTGCTTCCTGAATGGAAGGCGTAAGTATTGTGGGTAATAATAAAAATTAATTATCCTTCCTTTGATGCCTGGAATAAACAAATTTGGAGTCACCATTGAACTTGCCCTTGCAATCTGAAAGATGAGAAACGGGCAGCATCCCAATTAATGAAGGTACAAGTATTCTGCTTTGAGTGACAGGTATTACAAAAGCATGGTTGTCATTTCAACTTCTAAAGACCTTGGATCCCCCAGCAGAAGACAAGGGAGAGAGTTGCACAATCTGATCTGAAATAAACTTGGAGCAGCAACAGCTGTGCCTCTAACCCTCAGGGTTCATCTTTTTCCTGGTGCCTACTTGATAATCTATTCATTATTGCTCAAACTTTAAGCTCTATGCTACAGAAGATCATTAATCATAGGTATAATTTAATGACAGCGGGGTCATGTTCCACTAACTAAGTACACCTTGTTTGCCTCAAAATGCTAATCACTTCTCTGCAACATTAATGAGGGACAATTGATATTAAGCCTAATAATCATGTGTCGTCTATTTAACAGTTTTATCCATACAAACTAGGTACTGGGTTATGGCTAAACATAGTTGAGATCTAATTATGTAAAACCACATCTATATCAAATTCTAGCAATACATCTCTGAGATACCTATGAAGTTAAGAAAGATGTGACTAAAATAGTTCTAGAGAGAAACACAGAATTAATTTAGGCTACTTCTTACATGTTAATGGCTTCATTTAAGTTTTCTTATAATTAAAACACAGTAGTATCTCAAGAGAAAAACCACAGTAGATGTAACTTCATCCGCACGCAAGTTAAATCCTGACCTTTTGCTCCAATCTCTACATCAGCTTCCCCTACTCCTTCCTCCTCATGAGCTAGGAAAGTAACCAACAATTCTGAGATTACTATGAGAGGAAGGAAGAGGGCATGATTTTTTTCCCCCATTCTTTCCTGTCTTCTTTCATCCTGGTCACCCAAGAGAGTGGGTTGGCTTCTGAATTCTATTATTCTGGTTCTTGCCAGACATTGACGAAATGGTGATGAGCTGGTTTCAGAGACTTCTCTGTTACTAATGTTGTGATTGATTGGTTACTGGAAAAAAGTGAGCCCCCTCTATTGTTGCAGTGCTATAATTTTGGAGCCAGGCATTGTATGTAGCTTACACAGTGCCGATACCAACTCCTGCTCCAGATAAGTTGTCAGCACCACCGCATGCTTTCTAAGAAAATATACTGTAGTTCTGACTAAGTAAATCATTAAGTGTATTGGCTTCCAAAGGCCAGAAGTGTTTAGAAACTTGCAAGAAACTTTGGCACATTTTTCAGTATTGTATCCTACAAGTAAGAAAACAGTAGGTGCAAGACAGCTTCCTTTGTCTCCATATCATACAATAAATTTGTCCCAATGTAGCTTCAGATATCTTTCCATCTAGATGTATTTCCTCTGGCAGTGACAGACTTTATAATGATAAGAATAATAGTAACAGTAGCATTTTAAATGCTTCCTTTACTTTGTCCTCCCTGCAAGATCTTATGAATATACTTGCTGTATCATAAATGACTGCACCTAAGATAGTGGCTTCCTGAAACTTCCTAGTAAGAGGTGTTAGTATTTGGTTAATCTGTATAGTTCCATAAATACATTGGATTTTCTGAAATTTGATCAGTAGCCAGCTGGAATTAAAGCAGAGTTCTTAAAAGCCTAGACCACTTCAAGATGAGCATTTGTGAATTTGAGAAGATGGTCAATATAAGGATTTCCATGGCAGAATATGGAAAAACACAGGACATTTTGTCTCCAAAATATGACCTGACTCAAGGAACTATTTTAAGCATAGCTGTTTTAATAAGAAATGGAGAGTTCCAGAATGATTGAACAATGTGCTCCAATCTCAAAACAATCCAGAATGACTGAACAATTTGTATTTATTTTCAACAAAATAAACGCAATGAATATTTTAACTGTCCTTGTTACGTAGCCCGTTTCTGAGCCACTGCAACTCAGTAGCACAAGCTTGCTTGACTTTGTTAACCAAAAGATATGGACTGAATATGTTATTTATTGAAAAAGATCAATTGTGCCGTGCAGATTCCACATGGAGACTGATGGTGGTTTTAAAAAACAACAACTAAAAACACATATCTGTAATGATGGCAGTATTTAACTGTGCTTTTTCCCAACAAAAGAACTCCATCTTTTGAACTCAGCAGGACACCACAATTAGCCATTATTGTAAAACTGTTTGAAATCATCAGATCAATCTGGTGTTTTTGGAGATCTGCTCTGAACAAAAGTCTCAATGTATTTTTTTTTTGTCTAGAATACTAGAGCCTAATTTTATTTCCTTAGTACACTAGTCCAGTGCATTTTTTTCCAGCCTCAACTTTTTATAGTATTACATTATTAACTTTAAAATAATCAGGCATTTCAGCAATATGCCTAGTACAGGTATATGTGTATCTTTAAAAAAAAAAAATTCACTGAGCAAACTAGATGACAACAGTTATGAAGGACATTTCTAGGACTACGTTCAAAGATTAGTGGAATGTGTGATGAACCATTATTAGTCGTAAACTGTATGCAGCAACAACAAAAAACTATCTTAAACACAGAGTCATTTCAAACATCTTTAAAGAAGGCCTTGTAGGGCAGTTTAATTTTTGTTTCCTGCAGGAAATTCAACTTCTCCGCAGATCAACAGACAACCAAACTCTCTTCTACATATTTACAGTATCCTTTTCAACAAGTCAGTTCATAAAGTCAGCAGTGAGTTAAGGGTTGAGTAAATCAACCCTGATAAACCAATTGCACACACCTGTGAACTGGATCCAGGTTTAACTTAAACACTAACCTTGTCAGTAACACACTGCAGGGAGAACCTGGACTTGTAAAGAGGTTTTTAATGTTCTTATCACAACAATCCCCTTTTGTGCTATGAAGTGGCCACCTCAGCACTGGAAAAACAGCACACAGTATAACTCCAGCCACACCAGGTAGCCTGGCAGACACAGACTTCCTTCTACTGTATAGTACTATGGTAGCTTTCTTTGCAAGACCCCCAGCAGTTCCCTCCCTGCAGGAAGGCACAAGTGCCGAAGGAGGGGCAAATTTAACTGGATCCCTTCATCTCCCCTAACAATATACACCATGCTACGATTTCGCTGTGGCCTGAGTCCTAGGACTCACCCACAATAGGCAGGATAAGGTCCAAATTCAGCTGAGTGATCCCAAAGGTGCTTTTTCAAGAGGCAACTGGACTTTCTGGTTTCCAGCTGCCTCTTGAAAAAGCACCTTTGGACAACCATGACCTGGATGACTGAGAATTGGATGACTAGACATTCAGCTGGGGAATCTCCTTTTGAAACGAGGAAAGGCTCAGATACTGTTTTGGATCCGGCTTTGTCCTACTTTGAGTAGACCCACTGGAATCATTGGGACATTTTAGCCATGCCGTTAATTAATATCACCCTTGGCAGGGGAGGGGGTTTCATGCCTCGATAGCTCCCTCTGCCATGGAAAGGAGGAGGGAAAGAGAATAGTCCAGCGATTTCCCACCATGTGGCGAGTCGCCAGTTCCCTGCAGAAAAGTAGGAAGATGAGCGGGGATATTTTGCATTGCCGCTCCAAGGGGCGAAGGTGGGGTCGCAGCGCTGAACTTCCCTTCCCCTGTCAAAGCTCCTTTGTCTCTTTCCCTTCCCTTCCCCTATCAGCACCGCGCAGCTTTGCCACCCAGCAGGTCCTGCATACAATGCAAAGGGGGCGAAAACAAAGCTTGGCCCTCCTCAGGGAGCTGAGCTCGGTGGTCACCCCGTTGAAGATGCTGCTCAAAGGCCAGTTAAAATGGCCTCCTGGTCCAGCTGTTGCTGCTGGAATGGCCCAGCTCTGGCTTCTTTCAGACATTCTCCCAAGGATCTCAACCTCTCCTGCATGATGGCCTCATCTCTCCTTACTTTAAGAACGGGAAATCGGCCCAGAAATTTCAGGCTGATGTTTGTAGGGCAATCACAAATTGGATGCTTTTGATACTGATACGGTTTACAAACATGGATCTGAGGCCTGGATCCTTGTGGGTCCCTAGAGCTTTAGTATGGCCTCCAATCTAACAGCAGTGGGCACTCAGAATAATAATTTGGAAAGGGTTTGATGCTGTAAAAATGTGGATTTTTCATAGACCCACCCCCTCCAGACTTTAAATGGGATCCACATAAAATGGCCACCAAATTACAGGTAGGCCTCGACTTACAACAGTTCATTTAGCAGTTCATACCCATGGTCATATAATCAAAATTCAGACACTTGGCAACTGACTCATATTTATGACCGTTGAAATATCCTGCGGTCATGCAATCACCTTTTGTGATCTTCAGACAAGCAAAGTCAATGGGGAAGCCAGATTCACTTAACAACGATGTTACTAATTTAAGAACTGCAGTGATTCACTCAAATGGGGTATGTAGTAACTTCCAATCTAGTTCCGTAGCAGTGATACTTCATCTGGAAGAGAAGAAGACTGAAATCACAAATTGTAAGAGACTGAATCTTGAAGTGTCCTGTGCTTATGCATGCATGAACAATGAACAATGTCGTCATGTTCCCTTACCTTCTCTTCATCAGGCTAGGCATATCTAGTGCCTCCAATCATGGCTTCCACATTTTCTTATCCAGGTGCCTTATCATCGTGACTTCTCTGCTCTGGATATGCTCCAATTTGTCAGTGTAGCATATTGCAGTGTCCCAGATCTTCATGTTTTACTGTCCACAATGGATCTTCCCTTCCCATTTTATACACACGTGTTTGATTTGTCCTACCCAAATGTAGGGCTTAGCATCTATTCACCTTGCTGATTTCCGCCCATTGCTCCAGCTTGCCAAGATTCTCTTGCAATCTGATACTGCTCGCTATATTGATGCTATCTGCAAATCCAATAATTATATTTTCTCAGCCTTCTTCAAATACACATTTTTAAATGTGTTGAAGAGCACAGAGCCTAGAATGGAGTCTTGCAGTAGCTACTTGATGCACTCAGCTTGAAGCAAAGCTACTGACATACTCCACAGTTGCTCCATGAACATGGAAAAGTATGGGCATGCAGAAAGTGAGAAGTCAAAAATAAGAGATTAAAAAAAAGAAAAGTAAAGTAAAAAAAGTAAAGTTAATTTACTAAAAGGTATATATATATATCTGATGCCATATCTAAACCAGTGGTGAAATGTAAAATTTGTTACTACCAGTTCTGTGGGCGTGGCTTGGTGGTGGTGGGGATAATGTGACTGGGTGGGCGTGGCCCACTTTTTTTTAAAACTTTTAAAAGCATTTTTTCTACAACCTCTTCAGCCGAAGAGGTTATTAAAAAAATGCTTTTAAAAGGCTCTGACGATCCCAGCTGAGTTGCCTTATCGTCAGAGCCTTCGGTAGAAAAAATGCTTTTAAAAGGCTCTGACGATCAGGCAAATCATCTGGGATCGTCAGAGTCTTTTAAAAGCATTTTTTTAAACAACCTCTTTGGCCGAAGAGATTATAGAAAAAATGCTTTTAAAAGACTCTGACGATCCCAGCTGAGCCGCACGATCATCAGAGGCTTTTTTTTTTTTACTTTTAAAAGCATTTTTTTGGCTGAAGAAAAAATGCTTTTAAAAGTAAAAAAAAAAAGCCTCTAATGATCGCACGGCTCAGCTGGGCATGGGGAGGGGGGCAGGGATTTTTGCTACCGGTTCTCTGAACCACCTGCCCCCATCACTACCGGATCAGGTGATCCGGTCCGAACCAGGAGCATTTCACCCCTGATCTAAACCGAAATTTATATGTTGGCTTGTGAAAATTTGAATGCTTCTATTTTATACCCTTTCCTTTCCCTTGGGAGATAGTGGAAAAAAGAAAAACAGATTGAAAAAAGTAGCAGAATATGGTAATATCTATTACACGATAGATCCATCGCTTGACTTTAATTGATTTGTACATGGGATCCACTTGTATCAAAAAGATTTGATTCTGATAGTATTATGGGAAAGATTAGGAAAGCAATACTGCAAAAGAATGTTTGCAACATTTTCATTTTGTTTTGTTTCTCAGGGCCTTTTTTTTTTTTTTTGCGTCTGCCAGGGATTTTGTTAATGATATGCCCTCTGAAATATGTTCAGCTACACACCGATGCTTTCGGTTTTGCTCAGAGAAGCAAAAAGCTGGGACTTCAATGATTGCAATCTTCTGCTCAGTGAAGAAAGCTCTGGTAGCACAGATTTAGATGTCAAAATGGATGGTGATAATCTTATTAACCTTGAGTTTTTCATCTCCTCAGAGTCTTTAGATTACAAAGTATGAAACCTAGCAGGTGGTGGGGGTTTTCAGTCTTTATGTTCTTTTAAATAACCACCTAGGATTTTTCCTTCTCAAAGAAAAAAAAAATGGGAATGCAAGTTAAAGAAATAAGCTATCTCCAGCAGTGTTGACAGGTAAATGGCTTTTCATGTTTGGATGAAAACGTATTCTCATGTGCATCATGGGCCAGTCAGGAGCTAATTATAGTCCACCAGCAGCCCCAGGTTGAGGATGCTTTTCAGCTTCAAAAGAACTCAGGTGAGTAACTTAAGGTGACCAGATTTTAAGATTGGTAAAGTGGGACACCCACCATTTTGTGGGCGTGGCTTGGAGGTCATGTGACTGGGTGGGCGTGACTAGCTGGTCATGTGACTGGATGGCCATGGCTATGTGTATAGAAAAAAGTCATTTCTGACAGGTCCTTGCACTTTTGATTGGTCCTCACATTTATGACCATCCTCACATTTATGCCTGTGCAGCATTCTTAACAACCATGTCACTCATTTCACAACTGCTTCTCTTCACCATGGTGATAAGATAGGGCAAAAAACATAAAATGTGAGGACAGTCGTAAGTTTGAGGACTGGTCAAAAGTGCGAGGACCAGTCAAAAATAACTTTTTCAGCTCTCTGAGTAGTCCATATGCACACAAGGACTAACCAGAGGGCTGAAAAAAGTGATTTCTGACAGGTCCTTGCACTTTTGAGCGGTCCTCGTACTTATGACTGGTCATCATTTATGCCCATTGTAGCATTCTTAACAACCGTGTCACTCATTTCACAACTGCTTCTCTTCACCATGGTGACAAGATAGGGCAAAAACGTAAAATGTGAGGACAGTCGTAAGTTCAAGGACTGGTCAAATGTGTGAGGACCAGTCAAAAATAACTTTTTCAGCCCTCTGAGTAGTCCATATGCATAAAAGGATACAGCAATAGAGAGGGATGAAGGAAGGGAAGGGAAATTAGAGTAGGAGTGAGGGTAAGAGAGGGAGGAAGAGAGGAGGAGAAGGAGAAAGGAAGAGGAAGTAGGGAGGAGAAGAAGAGGGGGGAAGAGAAAGTAAGAAGGAAAGAAAAGAGAGAGGTGGTAGGTTTGAGGAGAAAGATTGCTGTACAAAAAAAAAAGATGAAAGGGAAGAAAGCCAACCCCAAACAAATATAAAGATATTAAGATAAAGAATGAATTGTTAAACTTTAAAGAATAAAAGAGAACAAATATGAATAAATAGCAATAATTAGAAACACACATACAAACATACAATGTATTTTCTTTGAACTGAATATTTGGCTGGTTCACAAATTTAAACAGTGTTTAGTCATTTCAATTAAATTTACAATTTCTATATTTCCTTTTTGCCATATTTATTCCTCATCTATTTTTTAAAAAAACCAATATTACCCTTCATCCTCATCTCTAATCTTAATCAAATTCAATTTTTCCCTTCTATTCTATATTATACCCTTCCCATTGTCATCTATTTTTATATCCATCCTCACATTGGTTAATTATATAATTATGTAATACAGTTGTTTAATACAAATTCAACATTTTAATATAAATCAATTACTTATATAACTATCTTTTTTGCATATTAATCAATATGAACATGAATATTCCAATTATTTCCATGCAATCCAATTTCTTACAAATCAATTAATTATATTTACCAATAATAATAAACCAAATAATTTCCCCCATATATTCCTCCAAACCACAACTTAACCATTTCTGCTTTCCACACAATATACAATTAATAGTATCTCAATTATTACAATTCCCTAGTTAAATAGAGCTTTTTTTCTTTTTGTTTTAAAATCTTGAACTCTCCTCTTTTGCCCTAAATTTCCCATTGTTTGCAGTTTTGCACCTACGTTTTTTGGTGAGGAAAAAGAAAAAGAAATCTCTCTCTGCCTCATTTTGCCACGTTGCAGCAGACCCTGCTTTACTTTCAGTTTCGCTTTTTCAGCATAGTTAGGGGAAAAAAATCTCCAGCACTCTGCAGCTAGCAACTACACAGCCCTGAGCAAAACAGCTGAGAGCAAATCAGCTGAGAGTCAGGAAACCGATCTAATCAACTTGTGCTAAGTAACCTATGCTGAAGCTTTAAGGGGCTGTTTTTTCTATTTTTGCAGGCATCGGTCTACTCATTTGATCAGCTGTAGGGCGGCCCTATGAAGCCCCGCGGCAAGAGTTTAAACAGTTTTTTTTCCCTCTAGCCATCAGCTGGGACTCAGGAGGCAGCAGGGAGCAACCCACCACTGCGCCGTTCCCTAGCTTGTCGTGCATTCTTTCCAAAAATCGGGACTTTTTTAAAACGCCGCAGGACACGGGATAAATTGTTCAAAAGCGGGACTGTCCCACCAAAAGCGGGATGTCTGGTCACCTTAGAGTAACTGGAAGTGATCATAGCCCAGTATCTGCACTGCATACAGTTGTTTTCTATGGAAAAGAATATACATTTGGCGAGGGAAAAAGATATACTGTACGTTCCCTGAAAACTTAGAAAGCTACTATTAGTCATCATAAGAGTTAGACAATAACCTGATCCTGAATAAAGGATTTTTGATTATTATTTTTTTGCCAGATAGGTGAGGATATCAGTTCCAACACCACAAATTATCTTACATTATAGTCTGCATCAAATGACCAAGTTACATCTTCACTCAGATTTCCACACTTAATTGGAACAAAGAGAAAAAGACAGGAAGATGGGCTAGCGATAGAAAATACAACAGAAATGAATGTACAATAGAAAATAATGGGGTGGGGTGGAGTGGAGAATGGAGTGGGATGGGGAGGGGAGTGAAGAATGGAATGGAATGGAATGGAATGGAATGGAATGGAATACCATACCATACCATACCATACCATACCATACCATACCATACCGTACCTTACCTTACCGTACCGTGGTGGGTTTCTACCAGTTCACCCCGTTCGGGCGAAGCGCAAAGCGTGTGCGCGAAGCGAACTGGTTGTAATACTGGTTGAAACCCACCACTGATACCATACCATACACCATACTATACCATACCATACCATAGTAATTGTATTGGCATGAATTATTGAGTGGGATATCATAGGAACAATGTGGCTGTCAGACTCCTGAATGAAAAATAACTCTACAACAACATAGTACAATTGACCTGCGGGGCCTGTGCGACATGCAATAAGTTCACATGGTGCAATAGGACTGAGTGGTTGTTAGTAGAATTCACTGGGCTATGGATTTTTTTTCCCCTTTCAGTGTGAGTTGTATTGTGTTGTGTGGGGGGTGTGCACGAAGGGAGGCTCAGCCAACCTCATTGTACACATGTTGTATTCTGACAATAAAGGTTTGAATGGAATTGACTGAATAATGTGAACCTTTCACTTTCCTGAACTGAATTTGCAAAACTGACTTCAAGTTGTTGTAAATACGATTGACAAATCAGAGAGGGAAAAATGACATTTCCTTTCCATAAAAACCTTACTGGATTTTAGAACTAAATGGGCCCATACATTTTTGGTGCAACATCCTCGAATGAAGAAGTAGAAGACACTCCTCAAAGACTCATACACCTAACCTAGGCAAGGTGGTTGCTTTTCCTCTGGGACCCCAGCCATTGGCCAAAGGTGACTTAGTAAATCAGGGGTAAACAGGCAAAAACATAGCATTACGTGTGACTCTAAGCAATTTATCATAAAAAGGAGTAAGCTTTCCCCCTGAAAAATTCTTAAGATTATTTAGACGAGAGAAAGGGAAGCTTTCATCTGAGATTGTAATTCCTTTTATAATGGGGAATTCCAGTTCCTACCTGATTATTTCAGTTTGCTTTTTGTTAATAAGAGCCTTGGTGGCGCAGCAGACTAAAGTGCTGTTAAATAGCACCGGCTGCCTGCAATTACTGCAAGTTCAAATCTCACCAGGCTCAAGGTTGACTTAGCCTTCCATCTTTTTGAGGTAGGTAAAATGAGGACCCGGTTTGTGGGGGCAATAAGATGACTTTGTATAAAAAAGAACACCGCTTGGGTGGGGGGAAAGCCCTACTAAGCAGGTATATACAAAAAGTATGAAGGCTATTGCTTAACGCATTGTAAACCGCCCTGAGTCTCCGGAGAAGGGCGGCATATAAATCGAACCAATAAATAAATAAATAATAAAAGAAATTCTTAGAACACATCAATTACCTGAATTGAACTAAAAAACAGATTTTGCCTGGATTTCGCTTTCTTTCACAGTTGGTGCCAGGGGTGAAATTCACTTATCTTCCCTACTGGTTCACAAATAGTCTGCGCATGTGCAGAGGCTGAAAATCATTGCAAAAAAGGGGCGCCATGATGTCCGCATGGGTTGGCGGAGCTTCCTGTAGCCGCTGCTACCGATTCGCCTGAGCCAGATAGAACCGGCTAAATTTCACCCCTGGTTGATGTCCACATCTCTTGAGTTTTCTCCTGGATTGCTAAAACATATGCTCAGACTCTCATTGTGCATTATCTAGTAGAGCACAAGATGGCAACCTTTTAGATCGAGAGCTGCAATAGAATAGACAGTTAAACTGCAGGGTTATCAACAATATTAAAATTCAAAGACATTAAATTCTTATGGACTTCCTTAATAGCTTCTTGCAGATTAAAATGTAAGGTATGCTGAAAAGTTTTAATCAAAATTTAAGTGAATGGATCCCCAAACAACACCAAACAATCATAGTTGTAAATAAATTCCTAGAAATCTTATGGATGCTCTTATGTTCAGTCTTTCAAGGGGAACCAGCTCACCTTTTAGCATTGGTTGTTTGCCCTTAAATTTATATATACATATACATATACATATACATATACATATACATATACATATACATATACATATACATATACATATACATATACATATACATATACATATACATATACATACATACATACATACATACATACATACATATATATATATATTTGAAAAATCTGGTTTTATTTGGCCAATATCATTCTGAAATTGTTGTGCAGATAGTCCTCGACTTATGACCACAGTTGAGCCCAAAATTTCCACTGCTAAGCAATACGGGTGGTTGAGTGACCTTTCTTGCCACAGTTGTTAAGTGAATCACTGCAGTAGTTAAATTAGTAACACCGTTGTTAATTGAACCTGGCTTCCCCACTGACTTTGCTTATCAGAAGCTCACAAAAGATAATCATATGAACCTGGGACACTGCAAACATCATAAATATGAGTCAGTTGCCAAACATCTGAATTTTGATCACATGACCATGGGGATGCTGCAAATGGTCGTAAGTGTGAAAAATAGTCATAAGTGAATGTATTATATCTTTTAGGATTGTGTATATGTATATTGAAGTATGTTAAGCATAACTTCAAATACAATCAATGTAGAGTTATCAGTCAATCAATCAATTCGATTGATTGATTGATTGATTGATTGATTGATTTTGAGTTTTATTATTGGACTTAATAATGTTTAAAGGATAATGGTTTTTTTCCTATATTAATGAGTGCTTGGACCAGGAAGTGTATGTGGGTAGATGCACATGAATTGCATTGCATTACTGTCTGGTTCTGTATTGCACAACAAAGAATAGAGAAACTACAGTGGACATAATTTGAGGACATGACATAACTTGAGTTCCTGATGCACTATGTAGGGGGTTGTATAAAATGAATAGGGGCTGGTGGTTTCTTTGCAATAGGCTACCTTCTTTCTTGGTGTTTGATTATCCCCTGTTTTTTGGCCTCTGCTTCTCAGGAGGTGACAGATTGGCTAAATTAATGTTGAGTAAAATCAGTGAAAGGGAAAAATAATGGGCACCACATGATTTATTGCCTTTCATAGAAATCTGCTAAGCAAATTCAGTGTATGCCTTTGTAGAGGGTGCAAAAAGGGAAAGTCTCAGGAAGCTGATCCACAAATTGTTTGTTTAGAGCCCGGTTGCCTTAAGCTGTGGGGGGAAGTGGGGGAGAGAAATAGAGACTGTAATGGGGGCGGTTGTTTAAAATATGCAAATGAAAGTTCCTGAGCAGCATTGCTTCATCAGTTCATCAATGCTGAATGAGCAGGGCTGACCCAATATATAATTGAGAATGAATATATATATGTATGCTCCTTCCCATATATTGGGTAGACCAGGTTGCTTCGATAGAAAACCCATATATACTCTCTCTCTCTGTGTGTGTGTGTGTGTGTGTGTGTATACACACACATACGCATATACACGAAAATGATTTAATTGAAGCAATATATATATTTACGTGAAAGTGATTTAATTGAAGCTTTGGTTAGTCGCTAACACCCTGTGTCTGTCTGGTTCGTGCCAGAATGGCCAGGAGTTTATAAATGGGTTTGGAATGTTGTTCAGGCACCAGAAAATAAACCTCCAAGCTATTTACTACCTCTATGATATATAAAGTTTGCAGTTTTGATTTTGTGTGATTATGTTCAGCAATGGTGACCTTTAGAGACAACAATATTGAAGTGTAATGAGGAGATGTTTGATCACTGGCCGACAATGAAGACTTGGCACAACTCTTGCAATCCTTTATGGAATTTGTGAAATTCAGCTGACAGCCTTTAACCCTCACACTGCTGAACATTTGTAATGGCAAGCACTATTGCTACTACCGTGTTTCCCTGAAAATAAGAACCGTTCTTATATTTTTTTGAACCCTGAAATAAGCGCTCGGCCTTATTGCCATGTGCTCAAAAGCCCGATTGGGCTTATTATCAGGGGGTGTCTTATTTTGGGGAAAACAGGGTAGTGGTAATAATAGTCGTCATTGTAGTCAAGCTACAAGACTTATATTGTAGAGTGTAAGGAAGACGATCTGGAAGGAAATGTGCGGGAACCATTATCTATGCAAAAGTGACTGAAAAGGTTTAAAATCCAAGACAAGTGGATAATATTCAGAAAAAGCTCAGGAAGAAACCTCCCTGAATTATTGAAATACAGTTAGTCCTCGACTTATAACAGTTGTTTTAATGACCATTCAAAGTTACGATGACACTGAAAAAAAGTGACTTGTGACTGTTTTTCACAGTTATGACCTTTGTAGCATTCTCATGATCACGTGATCAAAATTCAGACACTCAGCAACTGGCTCATATTTGTGACGGTTACAGTGTCCCGGGATCGTGTGACGCCCCCCCTTTTTGCGACCTTCTGACAAGCAAAGGCAACGGGGAAGCCAGATTCACTAATTAGGTCACTAACTTATTAACTGCAGTGATTCCCTTAACAACTGCAGCCAGAAAGGTCATTAAATGGGGCAAAACTCACTTAACAAATGTCTCACTAAACAACAGAAATGTTGGGCTCAATTGTAGTCATAAGTTGAGGACTACCTGTATAAGAAACAGGAGGAGGAGACCCCGCCCAATTAGATTTGCAGGAGTGTGTTATTGTAGCTCAGTTTCCATTAAAATAATTTTAATGGAAGGAGTTTCATCCAAGTAGAAGGAGTAGGTCCCTTTTCTTAACAAATGAAATTGGATCATTTTTCACTCCCCAACCCCTCCAAAACATTTGGAAGTTGACTGTATGATTGTCACCAGTATTGGAACAGGCTGTTGTGGCCCGTCAGCAGCCTGTGCGGATTGTAGCTGACTCTGACAGCGAGGAGGCTGGCGTGGTGCTGCGCCAGCAGCCTGTGTAGCTGGCACTCGAGTCGGAAAATGAGGAGGCTGGAGAAGATGTGGTGCCAGAGGAAGGGTATCAGCCAGGGCCTTCAGAACCTCCAGAAGCTCCTTTAAGTGAAGAGGACGAAGAGGAGGAACCTCTTCTCGATGCACAGGCACGCAGAATGGCCAAAAGGCAGGAGTGGCTCCTCAGGAGGAGGTCTCCTCGAGAGTAAGGCTTGGGGCTAACTGGCCACTCCCTTCGCCTATTTAAGGAGGAATGCCGACTGAAGCAATTTGTAGGGAACAACTTCAGTTCACTCTACTTCGCGTCTGGATTCTCTGCAAATTGCTTCTGGGCTTTCTGCCAACCTTAGTAAGATTGTGATTACTTTATCTTTGGTTTCTTGTAGGCTGTTAAGAAAGTTTCTTAACAGCCTTTGTTTTGAAAAAGACGGAGTTATTTTAGTAAATTAAGTTTTGTACAAACTTTGTGTGCGCTGTATTCTTTGGGGTCCGTAGCTGGGGCAGAACACAGGCTGTGAACTCTATGAGACAGCCGATGCTCCTTCAGTCGACCAAGAGGGGGCAGCAAAAATCACCCATGCAGTGTCCCCACTTCCACCATCTCCTTGTCCTCTTTCCACCCAGAAAGGAGAGGAAGAACATTACTAATCTTCCCGTTTCCATGATTTCAGTACATGTTCTTGTGCATCTTTGGCCCTTAGAAATATGAACTGTCCGTAGAAGGGAAAAACTGCCTGGCTGTAGGCTGAATTCTGGATAGGGAAGACAAGCAAGTTCTTCACTAGCCCCCTCACTGTTCCCTAGTGTCTAACCCTAGGATAAATCACTGATGTGGGGTAGAGTTGCATATCCCCCCCCCAAAAAAAGAGAGTTTAGTTTTTTAATTCCTGCCCCCACCACCCATGGAAAAGCCAGCTTGGTATAATAGTAAACAGGTACTGGCCTAGTATATTATTATATACTATTATAACTCAGAAGACTGAGTTCTAGTCCTGCATTAGGCAGCAAAGCTGGATGGGTGTCTCTGGACCAGTCACTCTTAGTCCAACCCATTTCACAGGGTTGTTCTTGTGTTATTATGAAGAAAATAGGAATAAAAATCAAATAAATAAATGTAGCAACTAGCCATTAGAAGCTCACCTTAGGTAACATATTATTTATTTACTACAAAGTTTTAAGCAATGTTCCTAAGATTCAGGAAATTAAATCACTATTTTTCCCTGCATCAATTTTAGCAGTAACAACTCCGACAGTCTTGCAGATAATCCATCCTTCCTTCCTTCCTTCCTATCTTCCTCTTTCTTTCTTTTATCCTTCCTTCCTTCGATCCTTCCTCCCTTTCTTTCTTTCATTTTCTTTCTTTTCTTTATTCTTCCCTCCCCTCCCCTCCCTCTTTCTCTTTCTCTTTTTCTTTCTTTCTTTCTTTGTTCTTTGTTCTTTTTCCTTTCTTCCTTCCCCTTTCTCTTTTTCTTTTATTTTTCTTTTGTTCCTTCCTTCCTCCCTTTCTTTCATTTTCTTTCTTTCTTCCTTTTCTTTATTCTTCCTTCATTCCTCCCTCCCTCCCTCCTCTTTCTTTTTCCTTCCTTCCTTCCTTCCTCCCTTTCTTTCTTTCATTTTTTTCTTTCCTTTTCTTTATTCTTCCTTCCTTCATTCCTCCCTCCCTTTCTTTCTCTCTCTTGCTCTTGCTCTCTCTTTCTTTATCCTTTTTTCCTTCCTTCCTTCCCTCCCTCCCTCCCTCCCTTCTTCCTTCCGTCCTTCTCTTTCTTCTATTAATGTTTATCTATCATCCCTCCCCCTTATTTTTCCTAAGTTTCATCACTGCACAAATGGGATGACTGGCTCAGGGAAGAAGAGCAGGGCTTATATGAATTGTCTTCTCTTTTCCTGCACAAGTGGAAAGCAAAAGGAGGGGGGGGGGATCTATTCGGGCAAATGGTAGGGTGGAAAAGGGTTATGGCTTCCTAGCCATATTGCTTTCCTGCTCTTGATCCTCTGCAGCCTCTCTGAAGCTGATTTGCATTGTAAACAAACAGTCATTGGAGGGAAAAAAAAATGTAGGCTTGAGCATCACCTGGAGTTTGAGCTTTCAACCAGCCAGGAATTCACTGAATGTCTTATAGCAAGCCGCTTTTTCCCTTATCCTTAGTGCTTCATATGGATGAGCTAATAGCATTAGGGGTATTAGCTAGATAGAAAATTTAAGCATTAAAGCTACGGTCATCCCCTTGATTCCGGAGAGAAGGCAGGTTAGATTCCCCCCCCCAAACATGAAAACATCATGTTGTAGAATACCGTGAAGGTTAGAACTGAGTTTTTAATATTTTGCAAATTATGCACAGGAGACTGATTGAACTGAGCGGTGCTGCTATAGCATAAGACTCATTTATCTATTTAGAATTACCCTCTTGGAAGGAACATTTTGAATGGGATGTTTCAAGGAAATACATAAGGCCCTTTTATTCTTGCTTCCTTGCTAATCGTACAACGCAAGAGTCATTGGGACACTCCACTGTTCTTGCCAATGGCCAGTTCTGTGTCATTCATTTATTGGTTAAAATGGCTTTTATGCCCCTTCAAATAAAGCAACTGTCCATGGCTTTGCAAAACCTACATAACAATGCATTCACTACTTGGAACAAATTAATCTGACAATAAATCAGCATTTCCTAAGTTACATTGTGAATTGTGTCAAATTTATTGTACTTACTACTTGTGTTAATAGTTAGATGAGAGGAAAGCCCATCAAGAATCCTGGAGGGAGGCTGCAGAAAGTTGAAAAGGAGAGTGGCTGACAGGAAATATATCCTGGTTTAGAGTCTGCTTTTCCCTGCTCCGGATCCATGCTGGGTTCAGGTATATGGGTTTATATTGGAAAATGTACAAAGTGGCTGAGTGATTGCTACTTCTCCTATCTTCTCATCAGCCTATTTGTCGGTAACAGAGAAGGTAATACAGGTAGGGCTCAACCTACGACCACAACTGGGCCCAAAATTTATAATGTTAAGTGAGACAGATGTCAAGTGAATTTTGTTCCATTTTACGACTTTTCTTGCCACAGTCATTAAGTGAATCCCTGTGGTTGTTAAGTTAGTAACACGCTTGTTCAGTGAATCTGCCTTCCCCATTGACATTGTTTGTCAGAAGGTCGCAAATGGGAATCAGATGATCCCGGGACATTGCAACAGTCATAAATATGAATTAGTATCTGAATTTTGATCACATGACCATGGGGATGCTGCAGTGGTCTTTAGTGTGAAAAATGGTCATAAGTCATTTTTTTCAGTGCCGTTGTAAATTTGAATGGTCACTAAATGAACTGTTGTAAGTAAAGGACTACCTGTAATACTAGGTTCTACCTACCAAAGTTTTCTCTTAGGGGAAGGTATATGTCCAGGTAAGGAACGTATACCATATATACTTTTCTTGTCCACTTAGAATACTTTCTGATATCTCCAAAAGAGCTGGAAAGTTGCAGAAGCCTGCAGAACAGTAGAGAATACAGAGCAGCAGCTTACAGTACGTAGGAAGGTTGCTCTTCTAAATGAATTGAGGAGAAAGATTCCCACTAGAACAAGTCAACATCGTGCACCAACCACTTACGAGGATTTCCCCACAACAACCCTGCGAGGTGGGTCAGGTTGAAAGACTGAGTGGCCCCAAGTCACTAAGCTATTTTTTCATACCTTAGGTGGGAGTAGAATTCACCGTCTCCTGGTTTCTAGGCCAGCACCTTAACTACTACCTCAAATGCTCTCTCTTTATAGGCATACAGTAATGTGAACCCTGTATGCAAATAAAGTGTCAGGGGGTAGGGCACAGGGGTGAAATGCTCCCGGTTCGGACTGGATCACCCGATCCGGTAGTGATGGAGGTGGGTGGTTCAGAGAACCGGTAGCAAAAATCCCTGCCCCCCTCATGCCCAGCTGAGCCACACGATCATTAGAGGCTTTTTTTTTTTTTTACTTTTAAAAGCATTTTTTCTTCGGCCGAAAAAATGCTTTTAAAAGTAAAAAAAAAAAGCATCTGATGATCACGTGGCTCAGCTGGGATCGTCAGACCCTTTTAAAAGCATTTTAAGGTTAAGAGGTTACAGAAAAAATGCTTTTAAAAGTAAAAACAAAGTTTCTGCCGATCAGGCAAGTCAGCTGCGATTGTCAGAGGCTTAAAAAAAAAGAAAAAGCCTCTGCCCATCAGGCAAGTCAGCTGGGATCGTCAGAGGCTTTAAAAGCATTTTTTAAACAACCTCTTCAGCCGAAGAGATTGTAGAAAAATGGTTTTAAAAGTTAAAAAAAAAAGTTAGCCACCCCACTCAGTCATATTACACACACCCCACTAAGCCACGCCCACAGAACTGGTAGTAACAAAATTTACATTTCACCACTGGTGGGGCAGCCATCTTTTGCATTGGGCCTTCAGGTCTGCCACATACAGTGCTGTGGGAAACTGGGAGGGGGGATTGTATGGAACAGGGGTGATATATATAGTCATAATAACATTCCTTTCTCAGAGAGTCAAGGACATCTTGCCCTGCACCTGGAGGGGTAAAACTGGGAGGCATCTCCAGTTGGGACTGTGCTTTGATTGGACCATGTGATGGACATGTGGGTGCTGGGCAAGGACTTGGACTTTCTTTTGGGTGGGGAAAACCTGGAAACTTTCAGATTCGGGTTTTCCCAGATGTGCCAATATGAGATCTCTAATAAAATAGAACTTCAAGCCTTGGAGTTTTCTTTTGTTGGGGTTGTTACTTGGAACCCTGACACGAAGTACATTTGTTACAGTTAAACTACTGCAGGATATGAAGTATCTTATCCAATGCAGGCCAACTTCATGTGCACCTAAAACTGAGAGAAAAGAAGTAAAATGAGATAATTATCTCTCACCCTTCAGACCATCCCCTCTTGAGGGAGAGGAAGAAAGCGTACAATTATATTGGTTTAAGATATGATTAAAAGAGTAAGAATGTGAGCCTACAACTTTTATCAAAAAAATAACAGTAGATCTGGGAGTAACCTGTTACCATTAGATCTTCATCTTCATCTCCGTTTCCCCCTTTCCAGCTTCCTTCTGATGTAGCAATTAATTCTACGGGCGTCTTTCACTGCATCCTGGCCCTTCTCTTGAAGTAACGCACCCCCCCCCCGCAACCCAACCCAGTCTCCATCCTCTCTCTCTCTCTCTCTCTCTCTCTCTCTTTCCGCTCCCTTCAAGAGTGTTGTGACTGGAGGCATCAATCTACACCTCCAGCAAGGGCTTTTAACTCTAGACAAAAGTTAAATTAGAGATAATATTTCCTTCATTAATCTGCTATTTCTTTTATGGAAAATAAAAAAGCACGATAATGACTCAATCAGAACTTTTCAACAATTGGGGAAAATATTTCTCTCTCACCATGCTTTGTTACGGCTGGTATTTTGCTGATTTTGTTTAGTGTGTTTGTTTGTAGGCTAATGTCATGCTTTAAGAACGTTGATTGCAATTGAGCATATTAATTACACAAAGTCTACTGAGCTTTTTAACACAGTTCCAATTTCAACAGTCTTTTATAAAAGTATTTCAGTGTATATTATGACATAATTTCATTGTTTTGTAGGAACAATAAGCTCTAAATGGACGTGGGGCAAGAAAGCAGGATAGAAAAGTAAATACAAATAACACATGAGGGTTTTCCGGTTGAGGGGGAAAGGGTTTGAGTATTTTGTTCATCTTGAGGCTATGAAATAGCACTGTTTGGTCTCTGTATTAGAGAACAAGTAACGTGTTAATTGCTGCTTAGACCTGATTCATGATTTTATTTAATTATTTAGCCTATAGCAAAAATGTTAAAAAGCACATCACAATTACATTCTCAGTGAGCAGATGTGAAACTATTTACTCTATTGACAAATTCAAACATATAAAGAAGGGTTGCAGGAACTGGGTATGCCTAGTTTAATGAAAAGAAGGACTAGGGGTGACATGATGGCAGTGTTCCAATATCTCAGGGATTGCCACAAAGAAGAGGGGATCAACCTATTCTCCAAAGCACCTGAAGCCAGAACAATAAGCAATGGATGGAAACTAATCAAGGAGAGAAGCAACCTAGAACTAAGGAGAAATGTCTTAACAGTTAGAACAATTAATCAGTGGAACAACTTGGCTCCAGAAGTTGTGGGTGCTCCAATATGGGAAGTTTTTAAGAAGAGATTGGACAACTATTTGTGTGAAACGGTATAGGGTTTCCTGGGGATTGGCCTAGAAAACCTCCAAGGTCCCTTCCAACTCTATTATTCTGTTATTTATATAGTCAATACATGATGGAGTTGCATACAGAAAATCTCTTGGGATTCCCTGATATGCGCACAGAAGGCACTGTTCCACAGTATGTCGGCCTGACTGCTTGGAGCACCAGAGCTACATTCTGAAGAGGAGAACTTTCCCCATTTATGGATGAAATTAGCATCCCTGCTATGTTGAGTCCTAATTCTCTGATTCATTATGTACAAATCTAACAAAATCTCTCACCCATTCAGGCATAGTTTTTTCCCCCTCAGAATGTTCTGGATCAGTTATCCATGAAGCTGCTTTAGTCAATCATTATTACACCCAGGATTTTTGTTAGTTCTGGCCATTTCAACTATAAGGTCTAATTTGTACGTGCAACAAAATAAGTTGGTAGACTTAACTATCTTAAGATACTATTACATTATTTCAGACTTCAGGCAAGGAAAAGGATATTGAAATGCTCTCCAAATGGATCTCTGAATTAAAAGAGAGAAAAGAGACCCATTAGCAAGAAAGATAGATGTAGATTTCCTCGCTTTTTAAAAAAGGAAGACTCATCTTACTCTTTGGCAGGCCCAACTCAGGACCTGTTTATTGAAGAACAAGGAAGCAGAATTGATTTAAAAAATGAAAATAAGACCCATGAGTAGTTTGACAGGGGAGTCTTTTCCTCCAATCCTACATAATAAAGATTTAACATTTAAGTCTAGCATTTCCCATTACTACAATGTACTAGAACATTTCCCCTGATGTCCCGGTTTTTCAGTGTGTATATGAAATATGTAGGGAGAGCATTCCGAAATGAGATTGTAAACCTGAGGAATGGGCAATCCATTCTACCACTTTAGAAATGCTACTATTACCTTACTCCCAACACTTTTGCAAGTGTGGAACCTCACATTTCTGTTCCCCTGTTATTGGTGGAACTAATCCTGAGAAAAATTAGCAGAATTCTGCAGATTCAGCACCTGTCCAGTAGCCATCAAGTACATATAGGCTACAAATTATATTGACTGGAGTGCCTAGGAATTATAATCCAAAATATCAGAAGAACGTGCGGTTAGGAAAAGCTGTTCTATAATGGATTGGGACGCAATGGAAACCACTTGATTACCCCAATACAATCCACACATTTTGACGTAATATTACTGGTATGTACAGCTATTTTGAGCAGGTGTAACAATAAGGGGATTGCATGACCTCTGTAAGTGCCATATGTTAAATAAATAAAATAAATGACTACAAAGTTAAGAACTCAGTACCCAGAAAAAAGCAATGACAATTCTTTCTCCTATATTGTCAGAAAAATGACAATATGATTTCATCCATGGAGTCACCAGTATTCAAGCTCAGTCTGTGGCTCTCTTTTATCTTTTCCAAAGTGCTAACGAAAGTACTCCAGATTATCAGTTCCCTGCAATGGATTTGCAAAAGAAATTAATGGAGAAAGTCTCTCTGACTGATCCTGCTTAGAACATTTTATCTAAAACCAGGATGTGGGAGATTGGTAAACCACCTGACAAAAAACATTGGATTCAGGTTGCTAATAAGGAATTTTCCGCAGCAGTCCACGGTGGTTTAATCATGTCTGTGACAGACACTGTCTGGCAATCAGAGCTTCTCGGATGATGATCTAATCAAACTGTACGGATACAAAGAGCACACAAAACCGTGCTGGGGCTGTGCTCAAGAGCTTTCATGGCCAGACAATATTGCGAAGATAGGCAAGAGTATATTAAGCACACCGCCGCGTCTAAGGCATCCTGTTCCCTCCACTGCCTTTTGCATAGAAGAAACAGTCCCGCCATGAGTTGGTGGGCAAAGCTGAGTTAAAGGAGACCAGTGAGACAGGAACGCTGTGGGAAGCAGCTGTTTCTCCTGCTCCCACCTCCCCACCCCAAAATCAGTGAGCTTCACCTTGGTTAAATCCAAATAATAAATGGTAATAATGCACAAGAGGGTTTGAATAATGCAACAATGCAAAAAAAGAAAAGAAATGCAGTTTCCCAAAAATAAGTCTTTTCAGGATGGGTGGGGTGGGGTGGGGGAGAAAGACTGTCTAAAAAAGCTCCTGTATTTAGAGGTTTAATTAGTATATTGGGTCATTATGACATCCAGCTCATTTCATTACCTTCCTAATGTATTATTAGCTGGCAATTAAATACTGTCTACTGGGACCGGAGAGTTTTTTTTTTTCCCTCTTGTCGTTTGGGCCATACTTACTGCCTAGGCCGACAGCTTACCTGTAGTGAGGAAGAAATGGAGCCCCAATTAGAAAGCTTTCAGCACGGCACCCATGGAAAAGCCAAAAGCTGATAAAGGTCAGCGTGAAATTTGAATGACAGGGCTAAAGTCTTTTACTCATAATTTTGTGTTTGCAATAGAATTCAGAGCAATTCACAGCCTTAAAGGCCTTAAGTGAGAACAGCAATTAATTGTAATGAATAATCTGACAAATCTGGTTGACATATGGCTGCTAATGCCCTTCTTTCTGGTGGGAGCAGTGGAGGGATTAGATTAACTCAAATGAAATCTGGGACCGCCATGCCATCTGCATGTTCAGTAGGAAACAGTACACGTTAAATGGTGAGTGGGTAGATATCTGTCTTGTACTCATCTCTCGCTGAGCCCTTGGCAGATATGGGAATAGCCATTTTATTATTGCACCAGCTGCCTGTCAATCCGGAAAGATGGGAAAGTTATATAGTACAACCTCAAAAGCTAAGATGCCACAAAGCTGTTAAAAATTAACCAGACCAAATTAACATAAGTTGATAAATTCTTCTGTTTATGCAGTGTGTGTATTTATAGATTGATTACCCAATTGAATATACTGTAATTAAACAATTGTATTTGCATATTTTCTATTTACAACAACTACCCCTGGGTGGAACTGTAGCAGCCTAATGATCTTGTATAAATGAGGGATAATAAAAAAAAAAAAGCAGAAAAATAAATTGAGAAAACTCGGTGACCACCTACAAATCTGACTCCTTGCGCTCGTGATTCCTAGTGAGTTGCAAAGATGTGTGAACATAAAGAAAACCTGCTCAATCACTCTATAGCTATTTAACTAGGCTGAAAGCAGGGCCTTTCTAGTTAATTAAAAGGACGCTTCCAATCTTTTAGCGATTTGAAGTGATTCATAGTTGGAGTCCTCAGTTTAAGATTTGCTCCTAGGAAATATTAAATCCTAAATGATATTACTTCAACCAACCACTGGTGGCACAGTGGTTAGAATGCAATATTGCAGGCTGACTCTGCCCACTGCCAGAAGTTTGATCCTAACTTGCTCAAGGTTGACTCAGTTTTCCATCCTTTCAAGGTCGGTAAAATGTGGACCCAGTTTGTTGAGGGCAATATGCTGACTCTGTAAACTGCTTAGAGAGGGCTGTAAAGCACTGTGAAGCGGTATATAAGTCTAAGTGCTATTGCTGTTGCTAATAACTAAAAAAAAAAAGATCTGAGCTGTACCAGACTGGAATTCTTCCAAAGCTATTTCTGAGCTTCACATTTTTTATGCTAGTCAATAAAGAAACATTTTTTTTTGTATTTGATTTTTACTGTGCCATCAATTCTATCACATCACGAACACACACTATTCATGATATTATATTCATAACAATATTCAGAATATTGTTTGGTCATACTTTGGTCTCTCTTCAGATTGTAGAAATCTTTCACCTTTTACTAAAGAATATCGTTTGGTCATTTGAACATTGGCTCATTCATTCAGATCATGTTTATAAATATGCCCTTAAAAACAGATCAGAAGATACTGCTAAGATGGAACTGATTAAACTGTTACACTTACATTACCTTGTGCAAAGTATGATTGTGGAATCGCCTCTCTCCTAGCCACATGCAGATACTGGTGCGATTTCAGACTGAAGGAACACTACACAGTAACTGCAGTGTGACAAACTCCTAATAGCTAAAGCAATATGTTAAGCATCCATATACAAGGAATTATGGGGATGGTGCACAGGTTTGCTGTGGACAATTGGAATGTGAAACTTCTGCTGGTCACAGATCTTATTCATCAGTTTGGATTGTCACTGCGTTATTTTATTTGCCAGCTGAACTCATCATTTCTGGACTGTCAGACTCTCCGTAGCTTTGCCAACTTCTTATCAGTAAGCTACGTGTTTCCGTATCCCCACATTCCATTCCTTCACTTGCTTCTCATTCTCTTTCCTTTGTTCTCTTGCCAGAGGTCCGGCTCAGATAGCCGGCAAGAATTACTTTCAAAAATGTAACAATTTACTTTTCTTAGTTAGTGAGGTGTTTTATTTTCTTTATAACAAATAAATGAGTTTTATTAGAAACCTTTCTCGCGTTTCTTTTCAGATTATTGCAACTTGGAATAAGCCTCGATTCATCTCCTCCTCTAAACCAGGGTAATTAGTCCCAGAGCCAAACATGGGATTAATAAATGCCCTGACATGGATTGATCATGTGGGTGAAAGGATCCTTGTGGGCATGGGTTGGGGGAAGTTTAGAGACTGGCTGCCAAGCCTGACACTATTAGGGGATGGCTGGTTGCTTGGGTTTCAAACTGCAGTGAGCATATAATAGAGCATGGAGCCCATAAACAGGAGCGGTATTTATACCAAAATTCAGATTCGAGTGAAGAGAAATGAGCCTGGTTATGATGAGATGGGGATTTTTGCTAAGGACAGAAATGGGGGAAACTGAGAATAATTTTGGGAGGATGTTTGGGGTAAGTTAATAAACAGAACACTGATTGAATAGGGAAAGGTTATTTTAAAAAGTTACTGTATATGCAGAATGAGAAACATAGAAAAAGAAATAACCTCCCACATAAACCTTTATATGTTCATATCTGATCATACTGTTATGTTGTTAACATTTAAGTCGGTTTACGTAACAATAGAAAGCATGGATTTGGTCTGGTTTTTCAAATAGTCGCCTTGGTAGTGAAATATTTCTGCAACTATACAATCAGAATGGTGGTGTTTATACCACTCTAAAACTGACGAAGAATAGGTGTTCTTCCAATCTTGAATTATTATTTTGCTATTATAATTACAACTTAAAATCTTTGATATTTAACAATAAATGAATAAATATTCACTGAATGAATTAATGTTACAGTTTGAGTATTGCATCTCCAGTAGTCAGTGTAACCCAATTATTTTTTTCTAGAAGTGTATCATTGTCCAATAGAACCTACTATCTTTTATTGGATTATTCATAAATTTAAATTAATAAAAATGTGAAATAGTTGTAAAATGGCCTTTCATCAGTGTTCATGTATCCTTGTTCTTATTCAATGCCTCTTTATCTTTTGAATTTTAAACATACCTACTCATAGAGACACATGGCAAAGGGATGAATATAAATCTAAAGGCTTAAAATGATTTCTTTTTGATGAAAGACTGTGAGAATTAGTGAAAAGGGTGATGAAAGGTTCTGAATTTTGATACGAATAAGAATGGAACATGGGGTGGGAGAGGAAAGAAGTGAGAGTGAAAATAGAACCACTCCAGAAGAGAAAGTATATGTTATGTATGAAAGATATATTAGAAGATAGTCTCCTAACAAGATAAATGGTAAACATGGTAAGTACACATAAGGAAAGAGGATTTGAAAGCTAGTTAGAACTGATTGAAAATGTTGTACTGACTGCCACAGAAGAATGTGGGGTTATGATAATAGGAAGCATGAAAAAGGATCTTCGGTCCAATGAAGCAAAAGAGGCTATGGATGAGGAAAAATGCATATAAGAGGAAGATAACTACAAAAATGAGGATAATGTATAGAGAGACAAATATATACTGTAATTCCAAAAATACTGTTTAAGAGAGTATAAGGAATGATTAAGATGAAAGAGTCAGAGAAAACAAAGCAAGATTTTGATGTAAATAATAGATCATTTTAGAAGTGGTTAGAGATGGCAGACAACACTGGATCCTTGGCAAGGATTCAAATTGTTTGCAGTGAACATATAATGCAATGGCTAAATTAAATATGAAAATCAATACGGTAGATGAATTTGTGTATGTTAGTGGAATGTTTCCCAAAGTTGAGAAAATGGATGGAGAAGTTCCGAGAAGCACAAATGCTAGAAATAATAATAATAGTGTGTGATAAGTTATAAGGAAGAAGTATGTATTGAAAGAAGCAAAAATGGTATGTATAGGAGCCTGCTTCTGTACTTTTTGTTATATAGAAATGAGGGCTGATGATGTCAGGAGAAAGAGAAAATGGGAATGCAGTGGGATGGGATGCTTAAGTGTATCTGGCAAATGAAGAACTAGAATATGGAATTAATGGGCACTGAATAAATCTAGGTTAAAAGTATATGAGCAGTATGAAATAGGTACACTGAGATAGTTTGGCAGGTAGAAAGAATGATTGGTAAAAGGAGTCCTTGCGGATTTTACTTCACATGTTGTTGCCGATTATAGGGGGTGGTGCTCATTTCTGTTTCAAGGCCATTGAGCCAGTGCTGTCTGAAGACATTTCCACAGTCATATGGCCAGCGTGATGTCATGAACACTGTTACCTTCCCACCAAAGTGATACCTATTTATCTACTTGCATTGGCATGCTTTCAAATGCTAGGTTGGCAGGAACTGAGGCGAGGATGGGAGCTCACCCTGTCTTGTGGCACTCGGATCTCAAACTGGGGTTTCCAGTTGACAAGCCCAGCATCTTAACCACTGATTCGCCGCACCACTCCTAGAATTAGTGAGGACTGACTTGCAAAATAGATGTATGAAGTAAGAGTGGATGACTAAGAGACAGGGGAATTATGGCTGGATGGATATCCTTAAAAAAGGAAGGAGAAGTGAGAAGAAAAGGAATAAAAAGCAGTGGTATATGGATGTGATGGAAGCAGAGATTATTTGTTTATAATTTTGATTTATAAGGCCACCCCTACTCAAAATCAGCTCTGGGAAGCATACAATTAAAATCAATAGAAACAAAGAACTAGAAAGAACATCACATAATGAGGAAAAAATATATATCAAAACAAAACACATCAATGGGTGCACACCATCAGCCTATTCTTTGGTGGGGAGGGGCAAAGAAGTCAGAGTTTTAAAGAACATTTAAAGGCTTGCAGAGTCAGGGCAGTCTGACCCTCTTGGGGGGATGCCATTCCAAAGAGCAGGCAGTAAGAAATGTCCATCAAATGGCATTGCTTAATGGATAGGGTATGAAGTCTGCCTGTCCTTCAGATTATATAGAGTGGGCAGAAATGATGGGAGAGAGGATGTAATGGGTAGTGCAATGGGAAGAAGGGATAGGTAGAAAAAACATAAGCAAGACAACACTTGGATAAAAGTAATTTGAGTCCAAGGCAGAAAAGTAATTTGAGAAAGCATCTCAGACTTGACCTTCTCTAGTTCTCATCAAGATAAAGTGAAGATGACAATGAAACTCTTTCAGATTTGCAAGATTCGGTTACTTTAACCTTACAATAGAAGTAATATTAGCATTCATAACATTGGTTTCTTAGCTAGATCTTACACCATGAAGGCTCTATTGAATTGCACTTAGAAGGTTATTGTAACTCGTGCACCTTCATTGCAGAGATGTTACACAGGCCTATCAAGATGTGACTATCACTGCTTGGACCAGCTGTAGCTTCTAAATGGTTTTCAAGGGCAGTTCTGTATAGAGCATTTTACAGTCTACACGTGAGGTAACTAAAGCATGAGTGGTTGGGAGAAACAACTCCAGATGCAGTAGAAAAGTACAGTTGGTCCAACAGTTGAATGTGTATGAAGGCCTTCCTGCCATCTGCTGACTGAACAAGAGCTATGAGTCTAGTAATAGCAATGGCAATAGGATTTAGACTTATATACCGCTTCACAGTGCTTTATAGCCCTCTCTAAGCAGTTTACAGAGTCAGCATATTGCCCCCCAACAATCTAGGTCCTCATTTTACCAACCTCGGAAGGATGGAAGGCTGAGTCAACCTTGAGCCGCTCAGAATTGAACTCCTGGATTGAGCACTGAATTAGCCCTGCAGTACTGCATTCTAAGTTTCTAACCACTGCGCCACCACAGTAAGATGCCACATTGCACAACAGTTCTGAATGGAAAAGGGCAACCCATACAGAATCAAAAATAGAAAATTGCCAGGACTATGGACTCATGACTACTTCCACCATGTCAGGGTTAACTCTTGAGCCTGTTCTTCTCCATCTGGATCCAAAAAGTCTCCAGGTATTGACACATAATTTACAGCAGCATGGCTTGATCAATCAGGCGTCAGACTGAATATAATAAAATAGTGATAGTACCTTATCCTATCTAGATGGAGGACATCAGCCACGTCAATATATAGATATTAAATAAGAGACGATAAGAAAATATGGAGAGGTGTTGGTTTATTGGTATGAACTAGATTTCATTTACTTTCCTTTATTTTTTCTTATAGCATGCCCCTCATTTGTTTAGCTTACTGTTTCTGATCCCCTTTTCCTGCTTTACATAACATTGCTCTCATTGAACGGGAATACAATAATGAATATGTATGATGAGAGGGCAAAATACCGAATGCTGTGTTTTGGTCTTTCTTCTGCTTCCCCAGTCTACTGCTATACCATGTTTCCCTGAAAATAAGACCCTGTCTTATATTTTTTTGAACCCCAAAATAAGTGCTTGGCCTCATTTTCATGGAAGTCGTATTATTATGGAGCGCATGGAGAAAACCAGAGGAAATGGCGGGGACTGGCTGAGCATGTGTTTAAATATTTCCGGGGAGGGCTTATTTTTTGGGGGGGGGGCTTAATTTAGTGCATGCGCTCAAAAACTCAATTGTTATCAGGAGGTGTCTTATTTTAGGGGAAACAGGGTACTGGCCATGTTGGTTTTTGGTTTCTGACAAATAAGACAAATCTCATTTTGATCCAAGCAACTGAAACTACTTGAACTACAAAAAAGCTAACTTAAAGAAGGTTTATTCTCGCATGTCCAGTAACATGTGGAAGCATGATAAAAATGATCAAGTGTAGGCAGGTTCACTAAGAAGCAGCTAACACCTCTCTTCCCAAACCTTCAGCTATTTGAGTCCTTTGAAGTGATATTGGAATTAGACATTTTTCTGTTTTAATGTAATGTCATCATAACACTACACACCAGTTAGCAGCCATGCCTCTATATTTTAAACCAAATGAAGGTTCTGGACACTGTTTTAAAGAATGAATTGCAACATCTTGAAGGGTTTCTCATTAAAACCACACATACTACATAGGGTGGCAATCTTTCCCAATGGTAC
The DNA here is from genome assembly GCF_059756535.1 of Pantherophis guttatus. Classification (NCBI taxonomy): domain Eukaryota; kingdom Metazoa; phylum Chordata; class Lepidosauria; order Squamata; family Colubridae; genus Pantherophis; species Pantherophis guttatus. Next base: position 144,960,917 of record NC_142063.1, read on the forward strand.
TTCTGAATCCCACTCATTTCATTTCATTATTTATTTATTTATTTATTTATTTATTTATCAACAAGTACAAGGAAACAAGTAACAGTATTGACATGGACATGGACACATGAAAAAAATTTGGGGCAAATAAAAGGAAATAAATAAGCAAAACATAGCCATAAACACATAAAACGAATACATATAAATGGGAACAGTAGGACAGGGACGGTAGGCACGCTGGTGCGCTGGTGCGCTTATGCACGTCCCCTTAGGGACCTCTTAAGAAACATGAAAGGTCCACGGTAGACAGTTTAAGGTAAAAGGTATGGGAGTTAGAGAGACTAACAACAGGATCAGGTAGAGTGTTCTAGACATTTACAACTTTATTGCAGAAGTCATATTTCCTACATTCAAGATTAGAGCGAATTACATGGAGTTTGAATCTATTGGTAGCCCCTGTGTTATTGAGGTTGAAATTAAAGTACTCATTTACAGATAGGACGTTTTGGTAAATAATCTTATGAACTAAACTTAGGTCAGAACGTAGACGGCGTAGTTAGAGGCTATCGAGGCCTAAAATTTCAAGCCTGGTGGTATAGGGAATTTTATTTCGAGCAGAGGATTTGAGTACTCTTCTAGTAGAATATCTCTGGACCCTCTCTAATGTATTGATGTCATTGGGAAAGAAGAACGCCAATGTGTGGCCCCTTTGTTTCTCCATTGAAAGCAACCTGAAATAGGCTTCGTGTTTTTCGAAATGATTGTCTTACAGCTGTTTGGATTCCTTTTTAATGTTTTTTCGCCCCTCCTATAGGGCAAAAAAAAGAGAGAGAGAGAGAGAGAGAGAGAGAGAGAGAGAAAGAATCTTGACATAAATCGTATTGAGTTCTAGGCACCCAAGTCCCAAGGCATAGATCTTTACCCAGCCATGGATCTTTATCCAGCAATCCACCCTTAATGGTCCTATTTGAAAAAAGACATTAAAAATAGCAAGGCCCCATCCTGTAGCACATTGACTACTGGCATTATAATATATGCTACAGAAGCCCTGAATGTAAATGCAGGATGTTTAATTTCCCAGACGTCTGTATGTGTCACGTAACATTTCTTTTTGCATATATATGCACCTAGCAATAATCACTATAATTCACTCAGTTGCTATAATTCATCTGTCCACTTCTCTGTGTTTTATTTCACCTCTGAAATTGCTGGGCTTTTGATGGAAAATGTAAAGTGGTTCCTAGCATGCCGGGGTATAGGTGTTTTTTCTTAATGAATGCTTGGCTGTGATTAACAAATAATAAATTATACACATTTTGTACAATATAATGTTTAGGAAGAGAGGGAGGGAAAACCCAGGGAAATGTTTTTATAGATTTTTTTTTTCCCAGCTTCTGTCACTTAAGTTCTTTTCTGTTTACAGACTTTCGATATATTTCTGAGACCTACCGTATTGTAGGAGCCATGTCTTTTTTAATTTTAATAACTCTCACCTGGTTTAAAAATGATGCTTGCCTGGGAAAAAAAAATGCCAACAATGCTCCAACTTCTAAATATATTTTGTTTTAATGAAGCCACTCTATAAATTTTGCACTATTTTTGGTTATTAATTGCCACGTCTGAAAAGGGCTAAATTCAGAGCAACTCTCTGTTCCAAGGAAGATCTAATTGCCAAGGACTGAGCCTTAATATTAACTAGGATAATTATTATGCAAAGCATACCCACCCAGAATGTTTGCATAGCTATCACAAGCGCTTTCATAAATGATGCTTTAATTAGTCTTAATTAGAATTTGTTTAAGTCAGCAGGGAATGCAGAGCCCGTGAAATGATGTATGTAATAAGCATCAGGCTCACTTTTTACTTGGGGAATAGAGCTGACAAAATCACATCACGTTAAATTGATTCAGTCAGAATTAAAATTCTTATGGTATTAATTAAATGGGGGATCTCATTAGCAGGCTGCAGGGTGACGGAGAGACTCTTTGGCGACCAGATGTGAAGGAAGCAGCACTGAACAAGAGCACCATTAGACCAAAAAGTCACCCAGCTCAGTCGCAGAAACGTGGCATTAAGATTTGATGCAAAGTGCTACAACCGTTCTATTAAGTTCTCAGAAAAATCCAGGGCTCCTTTTAGCTAATTTGGAGCCCTTCAGCTGATTCAAGTCTGAGGTTTGTTCAACAATTGACTATTTTAAGAAAAAAGCCGAGTGATGTCGCATGGGTAGAACTGCAGAGTGGAAGTGGAGGAGACGCAAGGGTTCAACGTTTAATATGAATCAACTGGTACAGGTATAGTCCTCGACTTACAACCACAATTGACCTCAACACTTCTGTTGCTAAGTGAGACAATTGGTAAGTCAGTTTCGCTCCGTTTTATGACCTTCCTTGCCACAATTGTTAAGTGAATCACTGCAGTGGTTAAGTGAGTAACACGGTTGTTAAGTGAATCTGGCTTTCCCATGGGCTTTGCTTGTCAGAAGGGCGCAAAAGGTGATCACATGACCCCTGGACGCAGTAACCATCACAAATAGGAACCAGTTGCCAAGCATCCAAAGTTTGATCACGTGACCATCGAGATGCTGCAATGGCACGTATGAAAAATGGTTGTAAGTCACTTTTTTCAGTGCTACTGTAAATTTGAATGATCATTAAACAAATGGTTGTAAGTCAAAGACTACTTGTATAGATCGGTTTGCCTTAGGTAAAACAAAGAAATCAACAGACTTGCAATTTGAACAAACATTTCTTTTTCCAAAATGAAAAGGGTGATTTTTCTAACGTCTTACCCTGCAGAACATCCTATCTCAGCTATTTCCTCCAATTAAATAATCAATATATGAAAATAACAGTTTGCACCTAGAATTCTTTCTCCCCTCCCCCCCCCCACAAGCATGGACTTAACGGTGAAATACACTAACTTGTTATTAACTGAATCATAGTTTACTAAATTAATCCAACTGACTGGGCTTGTCTAACGCTCTAAATATAGCCATGATCTATGTTTAATGTGTAGTATGAACAGGGCCATTGTCTTGGTAATCAATGTTTTTTTAAGAAAAGAAAAAGGGATACTGGCTAGATCTTAAGAGCAACTTGGATTTTGATTTGGATTGCTAAAAATAAAATGTATCACAAAACTTATTTCTGAGTCTGTCTCTGTTTGCCTCTGCATCTGAGTATGTATTTCCAAAAGATGCTGTCTGGCTGTCTTGTGATAGAAGGAAGAATTGTTCTGCTCAATCAACAATTGGTGGATTGATTTGATATGTTTGAAAAAAAATAAAAAAATAAAAAACTTAAAAAAAAACAATTGGTGGATTAATTCAAAGTCTCCCTTCTCCTTTCATGAACCGCCCATCCCAAAAGAATGGATGACCTACCGTTCAGTTGAGTTGCATTCTTTTTCAATCTTTATGCTTGTACATGATGATGTGCTAGATTTTATCTTGAACAAAACAGCAAATTTTATGGGAATGCTGATGTAGATTCAGGCATCTAGCTTCTTCATTCATTTAAGGAAGAGAGAACCATGCTAAAAGGCATTATACGGCAGGAAACAACTTTCTCATTAAGCCTCCATTCAACTTGGAGAAGAAATCAGTTCTGCTTCTTCAACAAGTATAGGCTGCATGTTGGCACACATATATTTGCCGCGTTCACACATTACACTTACAATATTGCACACATGTTTATTTATTTGTATTTAATTGTGTAACGTTCTACCTTTGGCAGTATTGGATTGGAGGTTTCACAAAATGCTATTTAATGAGGAAAATTGTCCCTGTAGCCAGAATGAATTTGAGACCTTAGCACACAGATTTCTTCTGTGAAAATGTATGCGGAGGGGTCTTTGGTGCTCTCTGAGCGTGGTTGTTTTCTTTCAGACATTTCATTACTCAAACTAGGTAGCATCATTAGAGAGTACCAAGAACCTCTCCTGAGCTGCAAATATTCTTCTTTATTGGAACTTGACCTCTGATTGTTGTGGCCCGCCAGCGGCCTGTGCAGCTGGTAGCTGATTCTGACAGTGAGGAAGCTGGTGTGGTGATTCGCCAGCAGCCTGTGCAGCTGGCACCCGAGTCAGACAATGAGGAGGTTGGAGAAAATTTGGTGCCAGAGGCAGGGATTCAGCCAGGGCCTTTAGAACCTCCAGAAGCTGCCATAAGTGAAGAGGAAGAAGAGGAGGAGCCTCTTCTCAATGCATGGGCACGCAGAGCTGCCAAAAGGCAGGAATGGCTCCTCAGGAGGAGGTCTCCTCGAGAGTAAACTTTGGGGCTAATTGGCCACTCCCCTAGCCTATTTAAGGAATGACGACTGAGGCAATTTGCAGAAAACAACTTCGTTCATATTCTTTCGCGTATTGACTCCAGAAACGTATGATCGGCTCTTGCTTCTCTCGTCATTTTTTCCTGCAAATTGCTTTTGGGCATTCTGCCAACCACAGTAAGCTTACGGTTATCTGAAAGACTGTGCCTCAGAATTGAGTTATTATTCCTCGGACTCTTGTCGGCTGTTAATGAAGTTAAAAAACCAGCCCTTGTTCAGAAAAGACTGATTTAAACTGTACTTGTGTTTGATCAACTACTAAGAAAGCTCATTAGTAGTCCTTAATTAGTAAAGTAAGGTTTGTACGGACTTTGTGTGTGCATTCTTTATGGGCTGTATACACTGTATATATCACTGATATACAGGCAGTCCTCAACTTACAAAAGTTCACTTAGTGACCTTTCGAAATTACAAGGGCCTTGAAAAAAAGTGACTGATGACCATTTTTCACACTTATGACCATTGCAGCATCTCCATGCTTCATGTGTTTTTCACATGGTCAAAATTCAGATGTTTGGCAACTGAATGGTATTTATGACAGTTGCAATGTCCCGGGATCGTGGGATTCCCTTTTGCAACTTTATGTCAAGCCAAGTCAGTGGGGAAGCCGGCTTCACTTAACAACCGTGTTACTAACTTAACAACTGCAGTGATTCACTTAAAACAGTGGCAATATAGATAGTTAAATGGGGCAAAATTCACTTAACAAATGTCTCACTTAGCAACAGAAATTGTGGTAGTAAACCAAGGACTAACTGTACATGTACCACCTCCTGGTGGAGATCAACTCTTTAATGAGGGAGAGGTTTCAGACTGAAACTTGCTACCTATTACAGGCAGACTGACCAAGTTTTTATCAGCAGCATAAGAAGGTTCAGATGTTTTAATCATGGAATGATGTCATCAGGAAGCCCTTTTCTTCTTTTATCTTATTTTGTTTTTATCCATTCTCTTATTCTGAGAGGCATAAGTTTTAATTGGCAAGTCTATATGGTGGTTTGATTGCTCGAATTATATTTGAGCCTGCTTTTATGTAGGGTTGTAGTGTTACAGCAACTTTGCTGATCACCTGACCATAAATAAATAAACATGAAAATGAAAAATATGCATTTAATTTAGATTTATAAAGTCACATGGCTTATTGTCCAGAGTCAAATACTACATATGTCAAAAATTCTTTTGCGGAAAGAGAAATGATGGATCCACAGTGGAGTTTTAGGTCAACATTAGGTAAGTAGGAGCTGAACATATACTAAAGAGCATTTAATTTATATTGTGGCTGGGAGGGGATGTTAAGGGTATATTGGAGGCAGTTTTTAATGAAAGCTTTATGGTTTTCTGCTTTATGGCAGAAACTGCCAAAAGTCCACGTGGAATTGGCAATGTACAAATAATGTAATCAATCAATAAATCTAATTATAAAGTTGGTAATGTTTCTGAATATTTTGAGTTCTTCTGCCCCTACCATTCTATGATCTAATTTGGGATTAAGAAATAATGATTGGTTTGCTTGTTGACGTGTTTTTTTATAGATGCAACTATTTATGATACTAAAGGGTAGAGATAAAGCCTCCTTGGTTTATTACATTTATTTCTTTTCCATACATAACTCATAATACATAACTTACTCATTCCTCTAGAACAGGAGTGTCAAACTCAAGGCCTGTGGGCCGGATCCGGCCCGTAGGGTATTTAGATCTGACCCGCGGGGCTGCCCTTGAAACAGTAAAGGACTGGCCCATGGTGCCTCTGCTAGTGAAAAAGGAGCTCCATTTTTGCTGGCAGAGCACTGCAGGAGGCCCCTGCAGGTGCCCCTGACACAAGTGAGATTGAGCTGGCCATGCCCACACTGGCCACGCCCACCCAGCTCCCGAGGTCAAACACAACCCTGATGCCGCCCTCAATGAAATTGAATTTGACACCCCTGTTTTAAAACTTGAACTAATAATCATAATCATAATCATAACTTTATTTGTCAAGCATATATAACAGGTAAAAGTATAAACATAATTTGAATACATGAAAAGAGTAAGTAAAAAGGAATATTAAGACAGGGATGGTAGGCACATTGGTGCACTTATGCATGCCCCTTACAGACCTCTTAGGAATGGGGTGAGGTCAACAGTAGACAGTTTAAGGTTAAAGTTTTGGGGGTTTGGGGAAGTCAGGTAGTGCATTCCAGGCATTGACCACTCTGTTACTGAAGTCGTATTTTCTGCAATCGAGTTTGGAACGGTTTACCTTGAGTTTGTATCTATTATTTGCTCGTGTATTGTTGTGGCTGAAGCTGAAGTAGTCATTAACATTGACAGGAAGGACATTGTAGTTTCTCCTAAAACAGGAAAGACATAATAGTTTCTCCTAAAGCAACAAGTGTAAAGCCCCTTTTTCAGGTAGTTCAACTAAATAATAAAAGTGGCGGCAATGGCAGCGGATGCTCAAGTGAGTGCCTTGTGCATACATACATACTGAGGAGTGAAGCAAGTTGCATAATGTTTGGGTATCAAACTAAGATCGTGAGTCAGGTTAGTTTTACTCAGCCAGGAGGGTTAGGAACCAGGAATTGGAAGTTAGCAAATGGGTTGTTTTCAGCCTCTGGAGGGTTTCCAGGGTGTGTCTGTGTGGGGAAGATCGTTTTCGCCCTCCCCAGACTCCTAGAAAGGCTCTGGAACCTGGGGGGAGAGAGAAACAGGCCTTCCCTATCACCCCCAAAGGCCCTCCTAAGGCAGGAAACAGCCTGTTTCCCTACTTCTGGTGGGCCCAGAAGGCCCGAAAATCAGCTGGCCGGTACGTGCATGCGCGCCAGAGCTGAGCTCACATGTCCACCAATATGGCTACGTGTGCCACCTATGGCATGCATGCCATAGGTTTGCCATTATGAGTCTAGCCTTTTGCTTCTCCCTAGTGATAATCCAGATTTTTTTTCCCCCAACCCAGATATGGTGGTTCAGAGAACAACCCTTTGCACCCATTGGGGATGGTGATGGTGGGTTATTCTCCAAGCTTATAAAAATAACAAAGGAAAAACAGCTCCAAATGTAGATGAGAAAACTTCTTTTCTGATCAAAAGAAATATTAAAGTATGCATTTTTAGAATCCGGGCTGAAGATGAACACTTCCAGCCATTGTCAAAGGAACTCAGATGGTTTGCAAGTGGGCTATAGATGAATATATCATCAAATTTTCTGGTTATTATATTCACACAGGAATGTTCCTGCACCTCTTTAATTAAGACAGCTGAAATAAAGAACAGAAAAGCCCTTCTCCCAAACTTTCAATGGAAATAAGTTTTGATTTAGAACCTGTTTCAGTTTTTGAATTTATAGTAATACTATTAAAGTTTCAGGTTGGACAATAATGCATATAAATAGCACCGCCGTAACCTCATGATAGTTCCCCAAGCCTTTAAAATGCATGTTTAAATGAAATTGGTGTCTGCAAACCGCTGCCACAACAAAATCCTCCTGAGAGGGGCTAGTCAGGGAAGATTGATTGTAAAAAAAAAAAAAAAAAAGTAAGCGAATACTATATGTGGAACATGTGTATGCAATAAACCTTCATTTGAAAGCTTTTCTGAGCACAGGGAGCAGAGCCCAGGAGCTGTGTTTGCATTGGCTTGGTGGTGAGAATGAAAGAACTTTAATTGTAAGAACAAGGACATCACAGCTCTATGAACAAGGCTCTAATTCTCCATGGAAATAAAGAAGATTGATGGCATCTGCTGGGGTTTCCGATGGAAATGAAATGTTGAACCTGAGCCCAGATGTTAGAAGGCAAAGCTTGAAGAAATCTCTTACGGAAGCGTGTCCCTTTCCATAAACTGCAGAAGGATTGTCAGGATTCCTGATGGTAAAACATCTTTTACCAGCTTTGTCGAACATCCAGTGTTGGTCACCGCATTACAAAAAAAGATGTTGAGACTTTGCAGAGGAGAGCAACTAAGTTGATTAAAGGCCTGGAGATAAAAAGATGTGAAGAACAGTTGCAGGAACTGGGTATGGCTAGTCTAGAGAAAAGAAGGTCTACGGGGTGACATAATAGTGGTATTCCAGTATTTGAGGGGCTGCCACATAGAAGGGTTAACTTATTCTCTGAAGCACCAGAAGGCAAGACAAGAAACAGTCAAGGAGAGAAGCAACTTGGAATTAAGAAGAAGCTTCTTAACACCAAGAACAATTAACCGGCTTGCCTTCAGAAGTTGTGGGTGCTTCATCATTGGAGGTTTTTAAGAAGAGACTGGACAGCCACTTCCCTCAAATTATAGAGTCTCCTGCTTGAGCAGGGCGTTGGACTAAAAGACCTCCAAGGTCCTTTCCAATTCTATATTGATTGATTGACGTTTCATAGGAAAGAAATGCCTGTTGTAGTGAATATGGAAGCAGAGGGAGCATTCAATAAATAGAAATAGGCAGTCAGTTGGGACAATCAATGGAGTTCTCTGCTAATGGATTAAACCAGATTCTGTTTGAGGAGACAGGAATCTGTTTGGGACTAAAGAATGACTCTTCTTGTGTGGCTCTGATAGTTCTTTGCACGTCTATTCAGAACAATGTTATAAGCTTAATATATTATATGCATTATTTTACCCATACAGTAACTGATGTGATATCACCTGATATTTTAACTGATCAGGTGAAAGCATGCTATTAACTGATCAGGTGAAAGCGTGCTATTAAGTCCTGCCTGTAAGCTCTGAATACATTTCATGTAATCGAAGAATGAGAATGAAACTAAAATAAATTCTTAAAGGTAAAGCAAACACTCCTATGGATAGACTGAATACATTTCTGAGGTTTTCTTGCCAAGAACACCAAAGTGATTTGACATTAATTTCTTGCAAGATGTTTTTATAAGTTGCCCAGTTGACAATCAGATCTGGCTTTGGTCTCCCGTGTACTAACCAGGTTCATCTATGCTTAACAAGGTCCTCCAGATACTGGCAACTGCTCTAACCAAGGAATAGATAGGCTTCGTAACCAAGTGGGACTTCTCCCCACCAGCTAAATTTTAAACACAGACAATTTTAAATATCAGAATTATCTATACCATCAGTGCAGCGCAGTGATTGGTGATCACCTCAAATAAAGTTAGTATATTAGGCTTGTATGATTATCAGATGGGAAATAAGTAGTGTTATCTTAATTGTGTAAAGCTCAACTCCATAGCATGTCCAATTACAATTGCAATACTCAACTAGGGAACGTTAAGACCACTCCCAACAACACTGACAGGGCAAGCCACTAGACTAGTATATAAACACAGAGCAAACCCCACTCCCTCCTAGCACTGATGATGTTACCTTGTTTAGTAATAAAACATCTGCAAGAAGACAACCAAGCCCAGAGAGGATCCCATAGACACCCCTGTGTTGATCAGTTAGAAAGACCAAGAGTAAGCACTGATCAATACATGCTGCTCAGCAAGAAAAGGAGACTCACGAATATAGACCAGCACATATCAGTGCCAGCAGAGAGTTGCAAACAGTGAGATGTTTGAAGATTAGGTTCAAACAGTTGTTGGAAGGATTGGGACGTTCATTGGAAAGAATGGAATAAAGAATGGCCTTAAGAAATTCTGAATGGTTTCCTGAATATTGTGTCTTGATAGAATGGAAGACAGAGGAGAACTCTTCAGGAAGCCCTAGAGCACAACAGCTTCACAGACTTTTTGAATTTGCTGCATTGCCCTTATACGTAACTCTAACAAAAAAGGATCAGCCACGTAAGGTTATATGCATCAGGTTTGTCTATTTTTTACACGAAACAATTGTCTTGTGTTGTTTGGCTTATGTTATGTCTAAGATTTCCGGTTTCAAATTAACTCTGGATCAGTTCTAATATCAGGAAGGCAGAGGTGGGCTTCAAAAATTTTAGAAGGGGTTCTCTGCCTGGTTGCTGGGTGGGTGTGGCCATGGTAGGTGTGGCCTAGTCGGCCTCCTGCACCACGGCCAGGGGTGTGCGTTTTTGCCCTCCCTGGGCTCCAGAGGCTTTCCTCAAGCCTCCAGTAGGGCAAAAACGGCCTCCCCAGGCTCTGGAGGCCCTCTGGAGGCCAAAAACAGGCCCATTTCTGGCCTTCCCGAACTTCCAGTAGGCCCATTTTTTGCCCTCCCTGAGCCTCCGTGTGTGCCCTGTACTTACCTGCACCCAAAATGGGCTGCGTGGGGACTCCTGGGAGGGGCAGGGCAGGGTGGGCGGGGCCAGCCAGGAGTGGGATTTGGGGGTTCTCTGAACTGCACAGAATCTTAGCTAGAGGTTCTCCCAAACCCCTGCAACCCTCAGCAGCCCACCCCTGAGTACATGCCATGCATGTGGCATGCCCCAGATCCAATCTTTGGGAAAGAGAGAGCGAAGAATGAAGTGGTTACAGCTTTCATACTGTTCTAATAATAAAGGAATGGTGTCTGACTGTTTTATATTACTCCACCTTTACATCTATCCAAGATGCTGATATGATTATTAAAAAGCCTTGGTTGCTATTTTGCATAGGCAGTAGTATTATCTTCTGCTTGTCTGGCCTGTTTAATGTATCTTTTAGTAGGAAGAGCAAAAGCCAGGACACCTGAACATTTCCAAAAGCAAACAGAATCGCAGTGCAAAATCAAGCAGTTCCTATTGTTGACGAACGAACGGTTTCCCAAATGACAAACTGCCAAGAGGCATAAAAACCATGGTAAGCTTCATGCCAGTGTGTTTTACGCTAATGAAAATGGAACCAGCCACGAGCCTTTCTGGTTTAGGTACTCTGAGATATTAAAACCTTGGGAATGGATTTGCTCTCTAAAAAGTTTCTACCCCTTATTGCAATTGCACAAATTAAAAGTATATTGAATTGTTTTCCATTCATTACAAACCACGCAAGACAGCTTCTAATGCACAAGGCAATTGCCTACCGGTCCAGTCAACTGTTTCACCCTTGACGTAGCTCTCCTTTGTCATTTGAGAAGGCCCACATGTACCAACTGAGGAATGAAAAAGGCCAATTGGAACGCTGGAGAGTAGACTTGATCTAACTCAACCTTTTCAAATTACTACACTAATTTTCAACGTATGAATTTAACTGTGGTGTTTGCCCCTCCATAAACAGGATAAATAAACACTATATCATTTTTACACTTGAACTGTGTTATGATTTTAGTGCCAGCTTAGGTGAGATGAGGTCAGAGGATACAATTAAATGGATATGGTACCATCTGGATATTAGGGCCTCTTTAACCATGCTTGAGTGATTTATCCATCAGCAACTCATGTACTGCTCCATAAAAATTGATATCTGTTTTGTTTAAAGGTATTAAAATACAGTGTACTTTTAAAATTAAAGGCTAAAATATTGCATTGTTGCCAGCAGGTAGTTTTATACCTTATTCACGGAAACAGACATTTCTTATGTAGGGCTACAACTGTTACAGGACATTTAATCTCGTTGTTGATGTATACGGAAACACAGGCCCTGTAAAAGAAAGACCTATTGCACGATAAATCATGATATCATCTCTGTGAGAAAATAATTTAATACTATTACCTTCCTTGTTAAAGGGCTATATATCTGTTACACCTTTTAGCACAATTAGATTTGTCTGTGCAAAGCTGCTAAGGAAATGCTGCATAAACCTGTTTAATAAAAAGAACACAAAGCTACGAGGCTGCCACACTTTTTTTTATTACAAGTTTGCTACTAATACTTTATGGCATTATATTGAATGTATTCCGTAATCAAACTAAATTGATACAGAATCAAATATTTCAACTGCCACTGGTAAAGGCAAATAAATAGCAGGGAGAGCAGATCTCTGGGAAAAAAAAAATCATTCATCAATATGCCTACAGACAAAGAAAAGAAAAGAAAATGAAACAAAAGTTAAAGGACTGCCTATTTTAAAAAGTAACATTTGATTGCACATTTCCAGAAAAAGAAGAAAAGAAATAAGAATATCTAGCAAAAAGTCAACAATACTTCTGGACAGTAATTTATACAGTTTAGTAATTTTTCTGTCAATAGGATACAAATAGCACTAATATATTACTATAATTCTTCATTTTCATTAAGACATCTGCCAAGTTCTCAAACCCTTTTTTCCATTTCGGACTTGACTTATAATTGCATAATCCCTTGGGGGAATGTCAATATTATTTTAATCAATTTTAACCACAATACACTATGGATGATTACATTGCAATATCATTTCCAAAGTTACCTCCTCCTATTCCTCATTTGCAAAGGGAGAGAATACAATGAAGGTTGGTAAATCGCATTTCCAAAAAGGAGCCAACTACAGCTGATTAGCAATCTTCCATTCTGAACTGTCACAGGAAAATACAGATATATTACATATTTACTCTCCTATCAAAGGACAAAAGAATGATCATTTTGATTGATTACTTGTTTGTAAAATATACTCTAGCTGGTCCATAGATTTGGACAACTTTCTGTACACACTCATATGAAAACAGATTGATACTTTCTTATGTTGAGAGATATACAATTACTTGCATGGCCAATCCCTTGGTCAATGAAGAATATTCTATTCTATTCTATTCTATTCTATTCTATTCTATTCTATTCTATTCTATTCTATTCTATTCTATTCTATTCTATTCTATTCTATTCCATTCCATTCCATTCCATTCCATTCCATTCCATTCCATTCCATTCCATGAAATCTGAATTCCTATGGATATCTGTTTCTCCAGAAATGATGACAATGGCTTATTTTGAACTTCCAAAGGTGGGATAAGTAAAATGTAAACATGTCACAATCACCCAAGCTAGCAGCATCGAGTTCTTTTGAGCTGTAGGCACATTTGAAATGTTGAAAACAATTGTGTGTAATCACATAAAACAACTGTTGTTATTGGGAAAGGTTGTCAGTAACCTTAAAATATTTATTGGGGTAAATATTTTACCCCAAAGTTTAAAAAGTAACACCGAAGTCTGGTCTTCAAAATCCCAGTCTTTGAATGTTTGGGTTTTTTAAAATTTTAAATTCAAAATTATTCATGCCACAAAATTATTAAGTTAGTATTCTTATCTCTAAAACTGCAACTGAATGCTTATTTCATGAAAGGTAATTGCTCAGATAAACGCATGAGTACTTTAGGGAAATATCCCCACATCAACACAAAAGCACAAAGGGTTCCCTAGATAAAACACGTCCCACCCACCAAACCAAACTAGATTGCATACTCCAAATAAAGGGCAAAGCAAAGAGCCCTGTTGTCTCTTTCCCCATTACTTTAAATCCTGCTTTAAACAATCTTCAGCAGTCTCATTCATCATCTAGTTCAGGGGTCCCCAAATGTAGCAGCTTTAAGACTTGTGGACTTCAACTCCCAGAATAGCTGGCTGGAGAATTCTGGGAGCTGAAGTCTACAAGTCTTAAAGCTGCTAAGTTTGAAGACCTCTGGTCTAGTTGAAAAAAACTGAGAAAACAACATACAACTCTACAGTATGCAAACACCAAATTGAGACAAGAAGATAGCCTTCCAGGGTATCAGCACAGATCCAAAATCCCAAGTGCTGGGCTGACCACCTTGTGCCACATCTGAAGTTTCATCAGTGGTACCTTTTAAACCCAAGAGTCCTACCTCAACCATACTTTTCTATAGATTCATTCCAGGGCATTGATATAACATTTTAAACCTGTCAACCGATCATTTCTGACCTTGCCACAAAGACATCAATCTCTCTCTCACTCTACCCCACCCCACCCCACCCCACTCAAATCTTATTTGCCTGATAGACTTCATGTTGGCCTTCACAACAGGGTTACAGGTCATAAAATGTTACAATATTAATGTGGCACAAACTTATGGGCCAGGCCAAACTAAAGAACTGCTCCTACCACATTCTAGTGTGAAAGAGTCCTTCTGTTAGTAGTTACAGAACAGTGAAATGCAGCTATACATGAGGATGTAACGAAAGCTGACAGCAGATAACCTTTTCCGTGTGGCACTCATAGAGCATTTATTCTATTACAGGGACAGTCCTGTTATTGGGGATTGCAAAGTGGCCTATCTCAGAGGATTGTCAGCATTAAGCCATAGGCAGTGTTGAGGTTGGAGTCCCTGCCTCAGCTAAAGTGCTGAGTCACACTCAGGAAGCCTTGTTGCGTCAGCAAGGTCGTAGCCTACCAAGAAATCTTGATTGGGCCTTCTGACCAGAATGTTATCTTAGCATAATTGAGCAACTCTAGAACCCCGGAATATTTCACACGTCTTTTCTCAACACAGCACAGAAAGGACAGGTTTGAGATCCTGAGAAGGAGGAGATGGACAAAGTTTTGGTGACAGCAATTCACATAGTGGGGGAATTGAAGGGGAATATGCAGGTTCAGGGAAGAAAGTACCTTCTCCACAACCTTCTCACACTTATTGTGTCACTATTTGCTATGTTCATGAAGTAGGACTGAAGGTTTCAGGCCAGCAGTTTCCAACCTAGGCACCAAGCTGTGAAAGTTTTAAAATGTTTATACTATTTTTACATTTTGCTCATTTGCTTTGCTCCATAACCAAAGGTAATTTTTTGTGCAAGGGGTAAGAAATCTATAGCCTGCTGGAGATTGCTAAATTAAGGGGTTTTCAAAATGTGCTTTGCAAAACTCCAAAGTTTCACAAGGACTTGATGGGGTTCCGGGAGAAATTAAGGAGGGAAAGAACGGTCATTAGGAAAGATTTCACCTTCACCATGTTTATGTGTTGGTCTCATTTTATCTAGGTTTTTGTTGTTGTTGTTGTAGTTGTTAATTTTTATTCTTGACAATCATTAATGGTTTTCATGGTTTTACATTGTGCTTTTATGAGGTTGTAAGCCACCCCGAGTCACTTAATATTGAGATGGATGGCATATAAATTTAATAAATATATAAATTTGAATACAGTCAATTTTTTGTCCACGTCTCTTGAGTGGGTTTTTTAAAAAACTAACAGATTTCTTGGCCTAAAAAAGTTTGAAAAATCTTCACTTAACTTACTTTTCTCCATAGTCTTCACTACCTATCAGGCCAATGGGGAGTTACCGTATATTTCAGGAAGATAGATAGATAAATAGATAGATAGATAGATAGATAGATAGATAGATGGATGGATGGATGGATGGATGGATGGATGGATGGATGGACGGACGGACAGACAGACACAGACAGACAGACAGACAGACATAGACATATAGATATAGATATAGATATAGATATAGATATAGATATAGATATAGATACAGATCAGGGGTGAAATCCAGCAGGTTCTAACAGGTTCTGGAGAACCGGTAGTGGAAATTTTGAGTAGTTCAGAGAACCGGCAAATATCACCTCTGGCTGGCCCCAGAGTGGGATGGGAATGGAGATTTTGCAATATCCTTCCCTCAGGAGGGGAGGGAATGGAGATTTTGCAGTATCCTTCCCCTGGAGTGGGGTGGGAATGAAGATTTTGCAATATCCTTCCCCTGCCATGCCCACCAAGTCACGCCCACCGAACTAGTAGGGAAAAACTAGTAGGATTTCACCCCTGATATAGATATAGATATTAAAAAGGTCATTAGGTTTACCATTTGAGCCAGAGTCAGATCTAAGTGTGACAACTGTGGAGTAAGTGAAGGGAAGGTTTCTATTAAGCCTTGACCATCTTATTGTTTACAGGCAAGAAAGCGAAGATAATAGGATGGGAATAATGGCGAAAAGCAAGGAAGGTTTAGAGGCGAGGAAATAGGGATGGATACCAAAACTAAGCAGTAAGATTTATTAGTCCATGAAAAATTAGGGACAATGTTTGGTTATCCAAGGTACATATTTCCTGCACATATTTAACATAGCAGCTCTTACTTCCCCCCAAACACCTTTAGATACTGACCTTGGCAATATTACAGGCGTAATATTTTCCCAAGGCTGACTCCTTCCTGAACTGAGTCTCCAATATATTCTGAACAAACAAGCTTCCCTCACCAACAGGCATACAGTAGCTATCTTCTTTCCCCACCTGCTTTTTCTTGAATGAGCAGATTTCTTGTATATTTTAGGCCTTTCAAATGTGATGTGTTGGGCACACACAATCCTGCTTAAAGAAACTATAAACCATTTGTTAATCATTGCTAGCAAGACAGGTGCATTTTCTTTACAAATTGCAGCGCAAAAGAAGTGCGGTGCTAGCATGGGGGTAATTTAAAGCTGTGTGTTTAAAATGCTCGACATATTTGGGGTTTTTATTACACATGGTTTGTGCTACAGAGTCAAGAAATGGTTGGGAAGGCTGCGGACCTGATTCTACCCATCAGTGGAATAAATCCTTGAATTAGGACAGCATAAATAAATAAGCCAGTTTTTTTTAAAAATTTAATTTATATGCCGCCTTCTCCGAAGACTCAGGGCGGCTTACAATGTGCTCAGCAATAGCCTTCATCCTTTTGTATATTTATACAAAGTCAGCTTATTGCCCCCACAACTGGGTCCTCAATTTACCTACCTTAGAAAGGATGGAAGGCTGAGTCAACCTTGAGCCTTGGCGAGATTCGAACCCTGCAGTAATTGCAGGCAGCTGGTCTTAATAACCAGCTTAATAACAGGGTGCCTTAAACCCCTGTACCACCAAGGCTCTTCAGTTGGGATATCAATCTCAGGTGGGGGTTATGAAGACACATTGAACACGATGCTCCTTCACAGATGCAAATTGTTCATCTTTGGGTTTCCATTTTGTTGTTCAGCAGCACCAATGCATTTTACATTTCAGTATAAGCTGCTGGTAAAATTGGAGATAATTTCTAACGAATCGACCTCTATTTTAGAATTACAGAATAACTAGCAATACAGTACAGGTAATCCTCGAATTACCACCAAAATGGAGCCTGCCCAACACAGTCATAACTTGTGATGTTCGTCAACTGGGCTGGTTATGTGACCAACCAACCCAATTTTATGACCCTTTTTGCAGTGATTATTAAGCAGACCAATGATTTGTTTGGGGCTGGTTTTGGTGAAAAGCAGAGTTTTGGCAACACCATCATAAAATGCAGTCAAATGCAATGAGAATGCTGCAAATGCCTATAAATGCAGTCCAATTGCTGAGCACTCAGTCATGTGACTGGAGGGGAGGGAGACTGTCAGAATGTTGAATCCAGGTTGTGTCAAGCTCCCCAGTGATCTAATCAGATCTAATACAGTAAGGAATTAAAAAAAAAAAAACTTTTTCAGGCAGATGTGCAAACTTCCATTTCTAAACAAAGCACTTGGCTATAGCCATCAATCTCTATTTGCTATGAACGCCTCTAAGGTCTATGTGGAAGTCAGAAAGTTAGCCCTATAAAGAAGATGAGACTACAAAATCAATGCCATATAACCTTGACGGCAAACCTATGGCACGCGTGCCCAAAGTGGCATGTCACCTGGCACGCATGGCAGCGCCCGTTCGTCTTCTGGGTTTCTGGTGTGCATACACGTGTGGCAATCAGCTGGCCTTTTTGCGTGTGGCAGTGCCAGAAACTGGAAGAGCTGGTCTTCCGTTTTCCTGCATAAGCATGCGTACGGGCCAGCTGACTATCACACGCGCATGTGCGCCTGAAACCCAGAAGACTAGCTGGCCGGCACGCACATGCGCGCTGGAAACTAGAAGTTCATTTTTGGGTGAGCACATGCGCCCTGGGCAGCTCCTCTTCTGGGTTGCAGCCCAGACGAGTATGCGCACATTCCCTTTTCGGCACTCGGTGCCAAAAAAGTTCACCGTCACTGCCATATAACATGGCTGGCTGAGGAATTCCAGGAGTTGAAGTTCACAAGTCTTTCTTTTTTTAGAAAAGTTTTTTATTTTTTTTCACACAAACAAACAAACATTTTTTTTGAACAGAGTATTGGCCGAGTCAAAATTTGTACAGCTTTTAGTTTTCTCCAACACAATTTATATATTTCACCTTTTGCCATAATATTCTTTCTCTCTAATTTTTTATTTTATTTTCCTTCTGTTTCTTCTGATATATAACCAATATTACCATTCGCCCTAATCTCTAATCTTGGTCAATTTTTCTTTCCCCCCCCCTATTACTTTTTCCAAATTGAAACCCTTTAATTTAAAGTCAATCATTTTTCTAAAACCTAACCCTAAATCTAAATCATCTTATTCAAATATTTTCCCATTGCTCCCTTTTCACAACATAATATAGTTTCAAATATTTTTCCCTAGATTCCATTATTCCAATTATAGCTATTAGTATTCATACAATTTTACATATATAACCCATTTCCTTCCCTCTTTTCCATTTCTTTCCTTTATCAGTTTATCCAAATAATACAATCAAATATATTGTTACAATTCACTTAAGTATGTAAGATTAAAGTAGGGGTGAAATGCTCCCGGTTCGGACCTACTTGGGCGAGTAGGTAGCGATGGCGGCGGGCAGTTCAGAGAACCAGTAGCAAAAATCCCTGCCCCCGCCCCCCATGCCCAGCTGAGCTGCGTGATCATCAGAGCCTTTTTTTCCCTTTTAAATGGCTCTGACGATCCCAGCTGAGTTGCCTGCTAACCGGTAGCAAAAATCCCTCTCCCCCCCCACCCCCCCAGCCTCCAGCTTGCTTACCTTGGCTGCTGGTTGCAACGCCTGCCTTGCTTCGCTTGCTGTAATCCCTGCAATCCATTGCATCAGCAAGCAACTGAATCTCCCTCCCTGCAATCAAGCTCATCGGTGAGCAGCTCTATCTGCCTGCCTGCCTTCCTTCTATTGCAGGGGTCTCCAACCTTGGCAACTTTAAGACTTGTGGACTTCAACTCCCAGCAAAGCTGGCTGAGGAATTCTGGGAGTTGAAGTCCACAAGTCTTAAAGTTGCCAAGGTTGGAGACCCCTGTTCTATTGGGTAAGTTTTCTTCCCCTTTGGGAGCTTTAAAAAAAATAGTTAATTGGGTTTTTTTTTAGTTGTTCTTTTTTTAGACCTAGCCATTTAAAGTTTAGGAAGTTTTAAATTTAGTTGCTTTTATATAAAAATAAAAATAAATTAAAATAAAATAATATTTGTGCAGCTTTCTGAGATTTAGTGTGTTTCTGTAGTGTTTCACTCTAACTACACAAACACACAAAATCTCACAAAGCTGTATGTGGAATTTTGTGTGTGTAAAGTGTGAAAGTTGGTTTTTTGGGCTTTTTGTGGCTGTGTGAGGTTCCTGCTTGTTGCAGGGGCCATTTTGGATCTAGCACAGCTGTTTTTACATTGTGGGTGAGCCAGTTGTGTTGTTTATGTTGTGTGTGTGTGTGTAAAGGTGAAAGTTCTTTTTTTGGGCTTTTTGTGGCTGTGTGAGGTTCCTGCTTGTTGCAGGGGCCATTTGGGTCTAGCACAGCTGCTTTTACATTGTGGGTGAGCCAGTTCTGTTGTGTTGTGTTTTGTAGGTTAAAAGAGGGCAAAGAAGTGACATTGACTTGGTCACGCCCACCCAGTCACCTTACCACCAAGCCCCGCCCACTAATTAAGGCACACCCACAGAACCGGTAGCAAAAATTTTTAGATTTCACCCCTGGATTAAAGTCATTCATTTCTATTTCTGAATTCCAACTGTTTTTTAAAATAAACCCAATTTTCCATTGCTTTTTCAAATATATATACTATCTACACCTCTTCATAATAAATAAGTCTTAAAGTTGCCAAGTTTGGAGACCCCTTGCCATATAGGTCTAAAACTACTTTTATTGGAACAGTACAGTGACTGCATCTTGCAAGTTTGACTCTGTTCTACCATCCCTTCCTTTATCTTTGTGTGAACTGGGCTTGTTTGATGTATTTTTTCAAATTATTTCCTTGGAAAGGACAACATAACCTAATGCAATGTACTAAAATCTTTGCCTTGTTTATTTAAATTGCTGATTTTGTAAAAAAGAAAGAAGGAAAGAAATGACCATTTTGAACCATTAACCCTAACCCTAACTTCACAAGCATAAATCAATAGATGCTATCTCTCGATCTGTGTGGCACTGGGTGGCTATTTAAACAGTGAAAATAATTCCAGATTGCTGCACTGCTTTTAGAATTTTGCAGCTTGTCTTCTCTTCCTGGGACTCTTTTCTGATTTTTTTGGCCTTCTACCATAGGTGAAATCCAACAGGTTCTGACAGATTCTGGAGAACTGGTAGTGAAAATTTTGAGTAGTTCGGAGAACCGGTAGCAGAAATTTTGAGTAGTTTGGAAAACCGGTAGTGGAAATTTTGAGTAGTTCGGACCACAGGCAAATACCACCTCTGGCTGGTCCCAGAGTGGGGTGGGAATGGAGATTTTGCAATATCCTTCCCCCAGGAGTGGGGAGGAAATGGGGATTTTTCTGTATCCTTCCCCTGGAGTGGGGTGGGAATGGAGATTTTGCGGTATCCTTGCCCTGCCATGCCCACTGAGCCACACTATGCCCACCAAGCCACGCCCACAGAACCGGTAGTAAAAAATTTGGATTTCACCACTGCCTGGTATGTAGAAAGTGGAATCTCCTAGAGTTACCCCTAAAAGGATGGAGTACAATTGCTGTTTTAACAAATAAAGTGAGCCTTAGTTTAACTTAACTTAAAACTGAGCATGCTTTAATAAAAGTAGAAGTTGGGAGCGATTTCTGGAGAAAAAGTGATTGAAAGAACTTTACTAAAGAAGAGGCTTTTCCTGTTGACCAAAATCTCTCAGGCCAGAAGAGCTTAATTGAGATATCACTAAAAGGGTTAAAGAAATTCTGACTATTTTACTACATGAAGCCTTTCAGTGAGATGCACTTAGGATTTCCGTTTAAAAACATGTAATTGCTTCAGATTCTTTATATTATCATAACTCTTCAAAATTGATTGGTTTTTAGGTTTATGGAAAAATATGCAAATGTGCAGAGAAATATGAGGCACATTTCTCATAGTGGAAATAAAAGTAGTTGGCTGAGAATCCATTTGATTGCATTTGATTACAGAACAAAATGTAATTATTTAAGGTACATGTCTTGAGGCTTCTAGAAGGGTATACAATACAAGAGAAGTATTTAGTATACTTGATTTTTGTTTGCCCGCATTTGAGCAGTCTGTTCACATATATTTTGACAGACCAAAATATTACATGAAGTTGCTATAACAGTACTTTGTACTTGGACCGAATCAAATATTATTCAGTGAATATTTTCATTGTGAAAAAGGGATGCTTCTGGGACAGATCCTTCCATGTATCTTTTTGCTCAATTTCTGGATATATACTGTATATCTGATTGATTGCAGCCTTGTTATCATTTTAATATTTAAATCTCCCCCCCTCTCTTTCTGAGGGGCAAAATGTCTTCCTACAGAGAATCAAAACTGGTTGTATATCAAGGGTGGGCTTCAAAAATTTTAGCCTGGTTGCTGGGTGTGTGTGGCCATGGTGGGTGTGGCCTAGTCGGCCTCCTGCATCACAGTGGGGAGGGGTGTTTTTGCCTTCCCTGGGTTCAGGAGGCTTTCCTCAAGCCTCCGGGAGGGCAAAAACGGCCTCCCCAGGCTCCGGAGGCCCTCTGGAAGCCGAAAACGGGCCCGTTTCTGGCGTTCCCAAACTTTGGTAGGCCTGTTTTTCACCCTCCCCAAGGGCTCCCTTGGGCACCCTCCATGCGTGCCCTGCACTTACCTGCATCTAAAATGGGCCGTGTGGGGACTCCTGGGAGGGGAGGGATGGGGTGGGCAGGGCCAGCCAGGAGTGGGATTTGGGGGTTCTCCAAACTGCACAGAATCTTAGTTAGAGGTTCTCCCGAACCCCTGTGAACCCCCAGCAGCCCACCCCTATGTATAATGATGAAATAGATCACAAACTGTTCAAATTCAAGTGCCAGGTTAAGCTACAGAAGCAAAAGGAAGCCAGTCAGTTTCCACAATATGATCTTGAACATATACAAACCGTTTTCAAGCAAAACATCAGAAATGACTCTGAGGTCCTCAACCTCACCGATAGTAAAATCAGAGGAATGAAATTATGGAAACTTTAATGATGAATGGAAAAGACACTGCCAGCAAAAACGAAAAAAGAAAAAAACAGGAGAAAGCAAACTGAATACCAGACTAAATCGTGGAAATTGCAAAGCCGAGAAGAGACATCAAAGCTAAGAGACAAAAATCTTGGGAAACAAGTTAACAATGGTTGTGTTGATCTTCATTTACATAGCGCTATCATCATACTACAATGTAATAGTTAGATACCTGGTTAATGAAACAAGTTTCTTTGGAATTTATATTATTATTATTATTATTATTATTATTATTATTATTATTATTATTTAAATAGCAGAGAACAAATGATAAAAGATGTCTTTAAGTCAAACTCATCTCTTAATGAGAGGATGAATTCAAGCATCCAATTTCAGTAGGGCTCAGTAGTAGTTGCCATTATCTATTTCACTGTTGAAATAAAACCCTACATCAGTGGCTCCCAACCTTTTTGGCGAGATAGACTGGTGGTGGCAGTGGTGGGGGAAGATGGTTTACCATATGCAACCTATAGATCAGGGGTGTCAAACTCAAGGCCCGGGGGCCAGATCCAGCCCGCGGGGTGCTAAGATCTGGCCCGCGGGGCCACCCTGGAAACAGCAAAGGACTGGCCCACAGTGCCTCTGCCAGTGAAAATGGAGTTTGGGAGGGCTGTGTGTGGTCCTCCAGAGCTCTGTTTTTGTTGGCAGAGGGTTGCAGGAGGCTGTCGTAGCTGCAAATGGAGCTCAGGAGCCCGTTTTTGCTGACAGAGCGCTCGGGCCTCCACTGGCGCCCCCGACATGTGTGATGTCAAGCTGACCATGCCCACTCTGACCAACCCATCCTGCCCCCCCCGAGGTCAAACACAACCCTGATGTGGCCCTCAGTGAAATTGAGTTTGACACCCTTGCTATAGATCCTGCGCAGGAGCAAATGAAACTTCAAGCACTGACCTGACGGTTGCATAGCCTGGTTCCCAACAGGACGCAAACTGGTCCCGGTCCGCGGACTCAGAGTGAGAACCCCGCCCTACATGGATGTGCCCATCATGTCACCAGGATTTAAGCCTGAGCTGAAGGAACTTTTACTTAATGCAAAGGAGGGGAGGTTGTGTTATGTGCATCCATACTATTAGGATTTGTGTTTTTCATATGCACAGCTAATGCTGTTGAGATTATGCAAACATTACTACAGTAATGTAACAGAAATTGCATAAATTTGTTGAATTGCTGTGCATGCATTTTATATACTGTACAATTTTATATCTTCTTGTTAAAACAATGCTTTTCATACAGTTAGGAAACAGAGGGAAATGAACAGGGTTTTTGAGGCTTCTACCAATTAGCCAAATCTGATGCTTGATTTTGCTGATTTTATGAGATGATTCAGTCAACAAGCACACCTAGGAGTACTAGTTCTAATCTTCATTGTAAGATTACATTAACAGAATCTTCCAAGTCTGAAAGTGCATCTCTTTCCCCCTCACTTTTACTGTTCAAGAAACTAGGGAGGGTTTCTTCTGAGGTGTTTACCATATCCCCATTCCTTCTGTGGACTCAGCTACCTCTTATCTGACTGTTGCTTAGTCTGTGGCAGACCTTGTCTCCCAAGGTCTTCCCTACATATCATGACAGATTTTACAAAAAACGCCTATGAAAGCATCTGAGCAAGAGGATGATTTAATTAAAAAAAACCTTAAGGGAATTTCATAAAACTAGAAGAAATACAGTTTGCTTGTTTATCTTCAAACTATAATAAATTCTAGTTTAAAGGGTTGTTAAAGAAATTCATTCTTCTGTCTGTTTATGTGTTGGCTCAGAATTTAATTAAGAATTGAAAAGTTTTCTTTGTGTAAGGCTGTGGGTTAGAGCAGAGCTCAGTTTTTAATTCCTTTAAGGTTTTCAAATACATATATTTGAAAATACTGTATGTACTGTATGCTGCTATGAATTGCTATCACATCTACTTTTGTAAACCTGAAAGGAAAAACAAAAGAGATATTTATTTTTAAATTATGGCTACAATATTCAAGCTGATTTGAATTCTTTTGGAACAGAGTGTGACATATTTTGATGGTAAGTTTAAAGCTTGGTCCTTTTTTACAAGTTTGAAATGAATCACAATTTCCATTGCATAATCACCCCTTCTGAATAATATTGAAGAAGTATTGTTTATAATTCTTAGAATCAGATCAAGACCATTAACTGAAAGGGTTTGAGACTTTGCAATAGTTATTATTATTATAACATTAATTTTGCATGAATGTCTGATTGTCAAAAATTGATATATTGTAAAATATAAATTGAATTTATCAACACATCAAGCGAATTCAGACTTCATGAATGAAGAAAACAAAGAATATTATTATTATGCAGCTGTAGTATTAGTTCACACATGAGCTGCAACAGCAATCTGTTGATATGTAGCTTTTGTTAGTATTTCAAATGGATATGATAGAACAAAAAAAGGACTGTCAATTTGTCAAATTTGTTTCAATAGTTCTCTTTAGAATTATATATAAATATGTATTTAAAAAAACTTATTTGCTAGATTTTAAATATAATCAAATGGATTATTTAATTAAATGTAGTGTATGTGATGACATATAGCCACCAGTTTCAAGAATTATGTGGCATTGTAATAGGGAAGTTCCTGTAAAGAATCAATCTTTGCTGGTGCTGCTTTAATTGAATCCATCCACCTTACTATTAGTCTCTCTTCTCTTTCCTTCAACCCTCTCCAACATTATGGACTGCTCAAGGAGCTAGGGCTTCATATAACAAGTTCAAAATATGATAATTGGAACTTGGTGATTTGGGCCATAAATGAGAACTCTGGATTGATTTGTTCTATAATCTGTTTGTTTGTTGGCTAACTATCTTATTCTCAAAACTCTTTGAGCCAGCATTCAATATTCAAATTAATAAACTTATTTATGTTATAGATTGTACAATTCCTACCATGTGCCAGTTTGTTTTGGGAGTTGTCCATCTGACAAGAAGAAAGAATAAAATAGTATGGTTTTTTTTATAAATAAGAAAACCCAACATGTTGGCTTAAAGATGAATAATTTGCTATAAGATGTATAGGTTAGAAAAGAGCAGGTTACATAGTGAATACTCTGATGTGGGCATTAATACTGTATATAAAACATTCTCTTCTATCAGACTAAAGGACCACTTAACCAATGTCCTGTTTCTTCAGGACCTATGAGGACAATCACAGAGGTTCCCGTTCTTGTCTTTAAGCAAGTGGCATTTTGAGACATGCCACCTCTGATTCTGGAGACAACATTTTGCTGAGGAATTTTAAAACAACTCTTAAATAGTTTGCTGTAATTACTTAATCCGCCCTCCTCATAAACAATTATCATTCTTTCCCAATTAGCTACTCAGTTTTCATCTGTAAAATCACTTGCATTAAAATAACCCACATGATTTTCACGGTCTCCTCCCTCAGATGAATACACTCTCTCCTGTACAGCTTCTTTCATTTTCATCAGGTAAATCTGGGCAAGAAATGACTGCATATTTTCTAGGTTGAGTTTGATGGGGAAACAACTGAGATTTGGGGATCTGTACAGAGGTGGGATTCATATAATTTACCTACCGGTTCACCCAGCATCGAAAATGTGAGCTTTGTTGGTGTGTGCACCTTCCATGTATGCGCCTGGCCTCAAAAACATGCCTAAATAGGACAGCATAGAGCCAGGGCGGAGTGGGGGTGGTCGGGATGGTCGGGATGGTCGGGATGGGTCGGGATGGGTCGGGATGGGTCGGGATGGGTCGGGATGGGTGGGGCCCACCCATGATTTCCACTGATTTCACCTGAACCAGTCCAAACCAGCTGAATACCACCTCTGATTCTGTACCACCTACTTCATATTAAGCTGCAGTTTTGAACTGAAAAAATGTGGATTGTTTCTGTGCATAAAAATCCATCTCTAATATCCTTCAAGCCCCTGGGACCCTTGTCTTCAGGGACAGAAAGAAAAACTATTTATAAAACTCTATTCCTTTATTGATCATCTATTGAACAGGGTTGTGTTTCTGCACAGAACAGTCACTAATAGGAGACCCAAGCTAACAGAGACAGACAACAGACATTTTCCGTGGTGAGGAAAATGTTTGCTACTTGGCCAAAGAAGGTGATTAGCCACGATCTCTCCTTTCTCTTGTCCAGAACTCAGATCTATCCAGGCCATCTTGATTTTCTTGTTTTCAGTTATTTATCATCTCCTTCAATGTTAGAAGGAAACAGAATACAAACAAAAGTTATGCTCTCTTTTCAGGAAGGATTGAGCACTGTTCCAAATATATATTAGATACAAAGTGGTACTAGATATCAGTGTCAAAGCAATGCCTGATGGACAGATCAGTTTCTAGAGATAATAAGGAGCCATATAATCATAAACATATACATATATGTATACATATACGCATATGTGTATGTATATATCAGGGGTGGGTTCTAAATTTTTTTACTACCGGTTCTGTGGGCGTGGCTTATTTTGTGGGTGTGGCTTGGAGGTCATGTGACTAGGTGGGCATGGCTAGCTGGTCAGAGTCATTTCTGGAAAGTCCTCGCACTTACAACCAGTCCTCGCACTTACGACCTGACTCATTTGTTTGCTTTTAACACTGATCAGCTGTAGGACGGCCCTTTGAAGCCCCGCGGCAAGAGTTTAAACAGTTTTTTCCCCTCTAGTCATCAGCTGGGACTCAGGAGGCAGCAACAGATTGGGGGTGGGACCAAATAAAAGGTAAGAATAACATGGGGGAGTGGGGGATGGGAGGGCGGAGGGGGGGAGAACCGGTTCGGTGACGTCGTATTGTCACCGCTACCGGCTCGGCCGAACCGGACCGAACCGGGAGGAACCCACCACTGGTATATATATATATATATATATATATATATATATATATATATATATATATATATATACACATACATACATACATACATACATACATACATACATACATATATGAATATTGATCTGACTTAAAGAGAACCTATACAGAGAATTGCTTTGCCAGGCATTGAATATTTTTACTCTCTCTCGCGTTCTCTTACTTCAGCCCTGATATTAATTTTATCCTTCACCGCTTTAAAAACTGAGAAAGAGCTTATTAATGTCTTCCTATTCTCAGCCTAGTTTGAAGTAGGATTGACTATGAAATAAGTTTATATTACCACAAATTCTAACTTGTGTACTACCTGCAAGGATCTGATTAAAGGCAGCAAGCAGAATTCTGAACTGAATGAATTTCTTCCCCTCTTTTTCAATATGATTGCAACTTGCCCATCATAGTCCACCTTTCCTCCTCTACCTCTTTAAATCCCAGCTATTTGAAAGTATGGAGTTGTGTGTTCATAGGAGATCTCACCAATACTGTAAGGGAGAGCAGGATACAGAAATATCTGAATATGAAACACACTGTTTATTCAAGCCCAATCAAATTAGCTGAACGCATCTTTTTACATGCAAATATGATTGACCATGCTCTTTTATGGGGATATACTGGAGAGCATTGAAAGGCAGGGAAGTGAACATTCACAATCATATTTGGCCACTAATTATTACAATTGCAAGTGCACTTGATGAGAGTTGATACTAAGATCATTTTGGGTTGAACCCACTCTACTTTGCTCCCATAGTTATAGTAAACAGTAATCCAACAAAACAAGTAATCAGTAATCCAACAAAACAAGAATGCACACACAAACACACTTCTTTAATTTTCACTCAGGGAGTTGGTTTTGTTTTAACGTGAAATGTAAAAGATGACCTCACGTGAATAATTCTTCCAGGCACAAGCCTGTTAGTCTGATAGTTGCACCGCTATGTTATGAATTTATTAAGTACTTAGAAAAAGGCACTCCATACAATAAAGGATTCTGTTTGCTAGTTTGCAGTGTACAGGCAAGGAGAATTTCCTCGTAGAGAAAGAATGGATATACCGCAAAGCTCTCCAATAAAATAAATTTTGTGTCTGGCAGGCTGTAAAGTGCTCAGGCATCATGAAAGCTATTTCGCAGGATTAAGAATTATTTCCTGAATAGCTTGAACAAACAACCGTAGTTCCAGTCTGAGGCACTTCATATGTTTTGGGGAGAGTGCTAAAATATAAAAATGAGGCCAGGAACACTGAGCTGTGATGTCAATACTTCTGCTCAAGACAAAATATGGAGTATCTGCGCCCCCCCTCTCCCTGTTTCAAATCCTGTTTCTGAGCTTTGCAAACTCTGAAGGGATAGTTTCTCTCACATTTATGCCATCACTGACTTGGTGTTGGCTTAAAGTAGGGGTGTCAAACTCAATTTTATTGAGGGCCACATCACTGTTGTGTTTAACCTCGGGGGCTGGGGTGGGCGTGGCCAGGGTGGGCATGGGCGTGGCCAGCTTGATGTTACTCGTGTCGGGGGTAAATGTGGTGGCACAAGCACTCTGCCAGCAAAAATGAGCTCCCGAGCTCCATTTTAGGGTGCAACGGCCTCCTGCAACCCTCTGCCAGCTAAAACAAAGCTTGGGAGGGCCATGTGCAGCCCTCACAAGCTCTGTTTTCACTGAGAGAGGCTGGTCCTTTGCTGTTTCCAGGGCGGCTCCACGGGTCAGATCTCAGCACCCTGTGGCTCGAATCCGGCCCGTGGGCTTTGAGTTTGACACCCTTGGCTTAGAGACTCTTTTGACCATTTGCTCTCCATCTTTGCTCCCCATGCTCATTTTTTTTCTCATATGACCACAAGGGTTACATTTTGTCCTTACACAGGGTAGTACGCATAGTTTTCTCACACCTATTTAGGTTTTTGATTGCTTTTATGGGTACAAGACTGTGACGAAGACAGAAAAAGAAATCAACAAGAAACCAAAAATCAATCTATATTTTAAAAAAATCAAATTGCATTTTAAAAAGTAGATCTCATATTGTATAAAAATGCCTCCGAGAACTGGAAAAAAATTGAAGTACAGCGCTCTACCACATGCTTCTCGGGTTTCTGCATGTTTCATTAAAAGGGGTAATACTTACTACAAGAAGTATTGCACATCCCTTCCTTACTAAGATTCATGCATTAAACCTTAGAGGAAGAAATTGTGATCATTTGCATAGTGAAGATGTTGGCTTCTGGCTTCTATGTAAACCTGAACCTGAAGGGATGCTGTGGAAGTAACTTCTGAATTCAGCTTGCTTTCACTGTTCCTTCTTTCTTCAGACCACTTCTTTGAAGGAGCTTCATTATCTTTTCAAAAGTTTATTTATCAAATGTAAATTGCTGTTCATCACAGCAGAAGTGACTCAGAGCAGAGTACAACAATCAAATAAAATAATAACATAAAGCAGTCATCATAATCATTGTAAAACATGAACAATCATTATTAAAAAATAAAACACGATGGAAAAAGTACAGTATACCCAACCCAAACTGAGAGGCCAATCTTGACAGGAAGCTAAGTGACACTGTCCCTCTACTTATCAAGAGTAAAGGTGAATGTGGTTTCTAGCATAGCGATATGCTACCAACTCTAACTTCAGAGGAATGTTATCAGCAAGCTTGATAATTAGCTCTCTGAAACCAGGTCTTGCTAGCAAAGACCAAAATATAGGGTTAAAGGTTGCCGGTTACCCGATCTATACACGGCACGTGATCTGATGAAAAGCAATCATGTTAGGTCGGCTAGATTGAAAGAACCATCCAGTGAGCTTTATGGAATTCAGAACTGAACCGATGGTTGCTGATTCGTATCTGGAATAAACCTCACACTGGCCTTACCTGAACCACACATACCAACATGGCAGAGTAAACAGAACTGGAGCTGCATCAGGAACTATCAAACCAAATACTGGCAGTAAGGTTTTGCTGCATCTTTGTCTCTGACACCTGACAGATAAAAAAAACCAATTATAGTAGTGAATATGAGATATGAGATGCAGATTGCGAAGCAGTGGTGGGTTTCAAAATTTTTTACTACCGGTTCTGTGGGCATGGCATGGCTTGGTGGGCGTGGCTTGGTGGGCGTGGCATGGCTTGGTGGGTGTGGCTTGGTGGACGTGGTAGGGGAAGGATACTGTAAAATCTCATTCCCTCCCCATCAGCTGGGACTCGGGAGGCAGAGAATAGATGGGGGCGGGGCCAGTCAGAGGTGGTAATTACCGGTTCTCCGAACTACTCAAAATTTCTACTACCGGTTCTCCAGAACTGGTCAGAACCTGCTGAAACCCACCTCTGTTGCTAAGGCAGTCATGAGGTCCCTGTTGTAAGAATCTTCGAGATCTGCATTATGTCTTAGGAGGATAAGCTTGCCTGCCTTCATCAGTCTGGTTATTTATTTATAGGTAGTCCTCCACTTATGGCCATTCATATAGTTATGTCGGGTGCTAAATAAAATGACTTACAACCAGTCCTCACACTTACAGATGTTGTGGTGATGTGATCAAAATCTGGGCAGTTGGCAACTGGCAAGTATTTAATAAATTGCAGCATCCTGGACTCCACGATCATCATCGTAACCTCTCCTGGAGGCTTCCAAAAAGGATAGTTAATAGGAGAAACTTGATCCACTTAATGACTGTGATTTGTTTAAAAACGATGTAATTCACAACAAGGATGACCAAAAAGGTGTGAAAATCATCACTTAACAATTGCATCGCTTAGCAATGGAACTTCCAATCCCAATCATGGTCACAAATCAAGGACTAGGTGAAATGTATTAATCTCATTCATAACCCACTGAATTGACCAAGGACTCTTGGCATTTCTGGAGTACGAGAATATATTGCACTGTAGGATTTCCACAGCTTTTCATCGCGTGTCCTGACTGTGGTCATGGAAACTACAATTATAGTTAAGGGAAAGCAACACTATTTCGAATATTAGGACACATTATTGGCCATTGTCCCACACGTCTCAAAGAGAAGGCCACTTTTATCAGTTGATTTAGTTATCACAGCAGGCAGCAAATTACTAGTGATTTATTTAATTCTGCATTTATTACTGCCAGGAAAGGAGAGGGTTCTGTAGGATTTTCTCCTTCAATGCCTAAATTTCAGTACTGGGTTCTAGTTTTGCTGAATCCAGTACTTCTAGTTACAACTGTCCTGGAATTTTTCTTGGTTTGGGGTAGGCTGGGAGAGAAAAAGGCTGTGATTCGTTGCTTGCTCCCCAGCAACAATTAACAGCAGGTTTGATTTTCAATTTTGCAGAAGGCATCTGGTTTTTAGAATATGGGATGCCCTGTCCTACATAAACAATCAGGTTCCCTTGTACCGGCCTGGTAAAACCACAGATACCATACTATTTCTTTCTGCAGGACCTTTAGCAGACCCAGAAAACAGTTCACTGGAGAAAAGTTGTCACATCCACTGATTAGTCAACATTTCTCCCCCCTTCCTCCCCCAGAGCAGTACCTGTGCCATCTGTGTTTAGCACGTATAAAGAACCCTCTTTGCAGCTGCCATACAAATCAGGAGCAGGATGAAGGTCACACTGAAGGGATTTTAGGACAGGGAGAAGATGTTCAGCTGCACCAGGGAAGATGTAACAGCATCCCAACACAAGTTCGCTTAAATCCCAAGCTGTACCGCCCCAGCCTGGAGCTGCTGAGAGTCCACTGGGAAATGTGTATTATGCCTGGGTTAATTTACTGATTAATCTCTAGTCAGTGGTTTGTGCTTTCCCCAGATGGCCAATTAAAATTTACAACTGGCAGAACAGTGCCCTGTTGGCAGACTGCTGGGGGGGCCAAAGCTGGAGGCAGTGACAGAAGGTGGGGGCCTAATTCCTGCCTTAAAAAAAAAAGAGAGAGAGAGAGAGAGAGAGAGAGAGAGGAAAGGAAGAAAAAGCTACCACTTTTATTCCGTAGTAGCACATAACCCAGGAAATATGGGCCGGATGGTGTAGTTTCACTGCTGCGCCATTTACTTTCCAGAATTGCAACAGTATTCGAGGCATCATTGGTTTTACCAGCCGCAAACACAATTGACAAAATCAGCCAGGGGGCACAACTGATTTAACAGCTTTTGAAATGTAATAGCCTTCTCCTCCTCCCGACGCTACCGATTTGCGGTCCACATGGATTGATAGTCTAATATCATTCACTTCCCCACAAATATATAAAACATTCAGAGTTATTTGCGTAAATCAAAGACAAAGTGCCGTGTGTGAAGCTGATGATAAGTAATGCTGTGATACAGATAAAGATAACATATTTTCATGGCGAGGGCACGGGGGAAAAAATAATAATCCGGCAGCTTCTGCCACTTTGCATTCCTTTCCCAAATGCATTGACACATGAATTTGAGTAATATATGGCAACACGGTGTTCCAGATGAATTTCAACCAAGATACTGTTTCTTCCAATTGTGCATTCTTAAGCATGTGCAAATATTTAAAAAAAAAAAAAAACTTTAAATATGTACTGGTTATGTGGAATGGAACATCCAAGGTAAACTTTTGACTGTGCGTAGATAATTTGCTTTAAAGAAATAGAATGGCATTTAATTAAGGCAATATGTAATTTTAGGGTACATGAAAAATGCTGATAATACAATGAATCATACCAAACGGCCACAAAAATATACTGAAACTCTCTCTGCCATCATGCTGTGCTATGAGGTCACAATGACTGTGCGCTTGTAATTGGTTGCACAATTTGTTGCATACTATTTTGTTTTAAAGTTGGGTCATGATCATGGAGGAAAAACGTAAAAGCCACAGACTAGCATTGCCATACACTAGTGTTTCTCAACTTTGGTCACTTTTTTTTTTTTTGCTTTAATTTATATGCCGCCCTTCTCCGGAGACTCAGGGCAGCTTACAATGCGTTAAGCAATAGCCTTCATACTTTTGTATATTTATACAAAGTCAGTTTATTGCCCCCACAATCTGGGTCCTCATTTCACCTACCTTAGAAAGGATGGAAGGCTGAGTCAACCTTGAGCCTGGTGAGATTTGAACTTGCAGTAATTGCAAGCAGCAGTGTTAATAACAGTGCTTTAGTCCACTGTACTACAGGCCTTTAACACACACTTGAAGATGTGTGTGGACCTCAACTCCCAGAATTCCCCAGCCTACAAACAAGGTGAAAAGAATAATTTCCTGGAACACATCTTTTCATACAGATATGAATCTGAAAGCTTTACGACTGAGTTTGGCAAACGATGAGGATGATTGGGTTACTCCAAACATAGGCAAAGTGTGATCCCAAGAACATTTTGATACTCTAGAAACTGATCTGTTGAAGGACTTGGAGCATCTTTCTGGCTCACAGAAATTATCCAAGCTCACTTCTCACTGGATCACTAATTAACTACTTTGCTAAGCAGTGGCAATTGTGAGAGAAAGCCAGAGAAGAGAAAAAGAAAGCTTCTCTTCTCTGGCTTTGATATGTACAAAAGGAATGCAAGGCACAGAATTCCTTTCTAAGGGGAGAACATTACCAGGTTTCAGTATGGATCTAGAGCAGAGCTTCAAAGTCCCAGCCCGCGGGCCAGATCCGTCCACGTGCTGACCATGCCTGTGCCCGGTTTAGTGAAGGGGGGAAAAAAAGCCCTGATACATCACGTGACGCCACCATGACGCCGTGAGTTTGATACCCCTGCTCTAGAGCAAAGCCTACATCTTAACTATATCACAAAGAGGAAAGGCTCACTATGAGGTGATTTCAGACCTAAATGAGGCTATAACCGAACAAGACAAGACTACAGGTTGTCCACGACTTATAATCATTCATTTAGTGATGGTTCAAAGCTACAACAGCACTGAAAAACAAGGACCTACAATCAGTCCTCGTATTTACAACCACTGCAGTGTCTCTACGGTCATGTGATCAATACGGGCACTTGACAACAGGCAGTTGCAGCATCATGCTATTGCTATTTGCAACCTTCCTGGCTGGCTTCTCACTAGCAAAATTTATGAGAGAAGCCAGATTCACTTAACAATTATATGATTAACAACCATGGAAGACAAAGTTGTAAGATTGGGTGGAACTTGCTTAGCAAGTGCTTTGCTTAACAATGGATATTCTAGCCCCAATTGTGGTTGTAAGTCGAGGACTACCTGAATAAGAATCAAAGAACCTTCACATTCCTTGTAATACTAGCACAAAACCTGTGGTGTCCAACCTTATTAAGGTATTTTTAAGGGATCCCATAAATTAGTATATTTGAATAGTTTCATTTTTTTTAATCATAAGAGGCATATTTTACATTTCTTTCCACTTGCATCGATTGAGTCTCCAAAATTAGATATTCCAGTTTTTTTTATTCCAAATTTAGATGCATAACTAACACTAAATTTCTTTCCACTTTTAAAAGTCTTCTAACATTGGGTGTTGGTTTCCATTCAAGCACGGCATCTAAGTATTCTAAAAGTGTTGGTACCTTGGAGATTTTCTGGAACATGCTGTTTAGTTAGTACTGTACAAGTTTCAGTAAATATTCTCAAGCAAATGTTGTAAGTCGTTTACAAAATACAATTTCTCCAAGTCTTTAAAGTAACGATTAGTATTCAACTGATTCAAAATACTGATCCCTTGTTTGCCCAAGCATTCAAATAAACATCTTTCCCATTAATTCCAATTAATTGGAATTAGGTTATTCTACAATGCCCATTTTCCATGTGATTCAGTATCAAAATGTAACCATTTATCCATTAATGATCACATGTGCCTGGCAGCTTTCAACAATAGAGATAAAGATGTCTAATTAATATGTCTGGATCCTAAAACTTGGCAAGAGTTCAGAGGTATTACACATTGATTCTCATAGAAAGTTCATCCCAAAAGATTTTAGATTTTAAATAAAAGCCTAATGATATACTTGAATATCAGGTAGGTTAAAGGCATCACCACCACCAACATCACTATAAATTGTTTGTTTAAGGATGTTCAAGAAGCTTAATTGTGCCATGAAAATATTATTATTTTTCTGTGAAAAGTATCTTACAGGGTATAATATTGGAATCCATGTTAAACTATATATTAATCTTGATACATTATTTATTTAATGGGCAAAAATTAAATTTTATTTTACTTTGATTTAATTAACATTTGATTAAGCTCCAGGTGTGTTTTTAATTCCAGCCCCCTGTTATCACATTAAAAATTATAGTTTGGTAACAAGAGTTGCTCTGGGTGGTCTCTAAATTTGATAAATAAACAAACAATATTTTGAAAGATTCATCATGCCCTGCATCCATGATGTTCAGAAATTGTTTGTGCTCCTGGGGCCTCACTTCCATTTAAAACCATTATGTTACCGGGCACTAAACCGACCCTTGGAGAGGTGTTTTCAGAAAGGAAGGAAAGAATGAATCCCCTTTCTGGAACTGAGGCTGTAAGTGGTATTTAGAGCAATTTTTTTTTGCTCAGAAAGATAATTGTCATCATCAGTTGCCCCAGTAAAACCTTAGGATAGAAATGGAATCTGGATGTCCTTTCTGTTGTATCCATTCACTGACACCTCTTGTGCAACAATCCATTGTTGTTTCCTTTCCTTTTGAACAGAAATTTCAACACAGACCCAGTGTGGACTAATGTAGGAGTGTACAACCTAGGCAACTTTTAAGACCTGTGGAATTCAATTAATAGCTATGCTGGCTGGAGAATTCTGGGAGTTGAAGTCCACAAGTCTGTTGCCAAGATTGGAATCCCTTGTCTTGTGATTAAAGCACAAAAAAAAAAAAAAGCAGGAGGCTGTGAGTTCAAGTCCCACCTTAGCCATGAAAGCCAGTTGGGTGGCTTTGGGCCAGTCGCTTTCTCTTTCTCTCAGCCCAACTTGCCACACAGGGTTGTTGTGGGGAAAATAGAAGGAGGAGGGTGTTTTGGATATGTTCGCTGCCTTGAGTTATTTGTAATAATAATAATAAAGGTGGGATACAAATAAACAAATAAAATTACTCTTGCCTTGTCAAGTGAGTTTGTTGAAGAAAATAAGGAGAAATGCTGTCATTTTTCTTCTGGAGGATCTTCAGTCTCATGGAAGGGCAACGGAAAGATAAAAACGTGCAACACAAACGCCCGAGACAATATCTAGCAATATCTGACTAGGAACCTAATGCCAAGTTCCATTTATCACATAGTTCTTTCTGTAGGAAATCTCTCTCAGGCAGAAGAGTATTCTAATTCTTACCTTTCTCTGCAGAACATAACATACCTGACAAAGACAAAGTAGAAGAAAATGGTATGTATGAGACTTTCAGCTGAAAGGTCAGTCTGCATAATGTGAAGGCTTGCTACATGCCTCTGCCACTACTTTCACGGCGATGGCAAGAGTTAAAATAGTTAATCTGATCCTACCTCATTTTTTTTTCTCCTCTTGGTGACCAGTGAAAAATAAAAAGCAGGAAATGCATATATTTAGAAATGCAGTAAGGTGGAAATGCAGTAAACTGTCAGGAGAAAACAGGGACATCTGTCTGTCTGTCTGTCTGTCTGTCTATCTATCTATCTATCTATCTATCTATCTATCTATCTATCCATCCATCCATCCATCCATCCATCCATCTATCATCTATCTTCTATCTATCTATCTATCTATCTATCTATCTATCTATCTATCCATCTATCTATGTTTTCTAATGCTTTCTCCCCTCCCCGACCATAAACGTTTATTCAGATGTGAGTCTCCGCTCACCTAAATGATAAAGCTGCAACTCTGTGTAGGTCTGAGCCTCCCTCCCCTTATTAATTGGTCTACACAGAGACAATGGATTTGTAGTCCTTCCAAAAGCATCACGCCTGGAAAAACAACTAATTCCTGAAATGGAATTGTGTTTTAAACCTGATCCATACAAATACTTTGGGCCAATAAGATCTCCTTGTAATTGAATCCAGAACTGTTGAAAATAAACCGTGGCCTTTTTTTTTTTGGTAGAAATAGTTAACACAGAACATATAATTATACTCTCTCCGTATCAGTGATATACTTTTCATGTTTTGCATCTGAGTTTGCCAGATACAAGAAATGTTTATTTATTTATTCTGGCATCTCTCTTTCAAGTCCTCTCTCATTTATTGAGAGCAATATGCCCTCAATTAACATTTTTAATTTTTTATCACCGTGGGTCAAAATTTGACCTGTTACAATTGAACCAGAAAGAACTTTTCACCCACCTGGTTAATAAGAGCAAAATCTCAAGAGCTTTCCAGAAACATCCACACTCCTATGTTTGTTTGTTTTTGAGCCCCCCCCCTCCCCAAAAGGCAACTCTGCAGTGAAAATTACAACATAATCTGCATTGTACAACCATGGTATTCTTTATAATTTGGGATGAAAAGCTCCAAAACTACTACACAAATTATTCACAAACTGACTATTGATCATCACTACTAAGGATAGTCCCAACTCCTTTGGAAACCCTTAAATTTGTGTAATTTACTTTAATTAACTGTTGTTCTGATATTTCTGCTACTGCTTTTCATGTAAGATAGCTAGAGTTTATGAAATTGGGCAGAACATAAATTAGGTAAACAAGCAATTAAATATTCACATGGTTCCATGATACACAAAATGGCTTTGAGGATCATTCAAAAATTTTGAGTGTTCTGATCAGTGCAAATATTGTCTCATGTTTTTATTCATAATTTGGATCCTGCTGTAATTATGACTTAAAATTCATTCCAAACTGTCTCATCCTAGAAGGGAGAGCATAAAAAAATATCAGTGCTGAAATGGCAAATCAATAAAATAAACTCATTTTTGAATAACACTAACTGGCATACATGTAACAATAGCAATAGCAGACTTATAGACTGCTTTACAGTGCTTCACAGCCCTCTCTAAGTGGTTTACAGAGTCAGCCCCCAACAATTTGGGTCCTCATTTTACCCACCTCAGAAGGATGGAAGGCTGAGTCAACCTTGAGGCTGGTGAGATTTGAACTGCCAAATTGCAGGCACCCGGCAGTCAGCAGAAGTAGCCTGCAGTATTGCAGTACTGCACTCTAACCACTGCGCCACCGTGGCTCAGTGATCTTTGTAGATCCTCAACTCAACCTTTTGATTTGACAGTAGCTATCTTGCCTGTGTACAGTAAGTATGAACCATTTTTAGCATACATTTGGCTGCTTTTGCTTCAGTATTAAACTTAATCCATTCCAGATGATTTAAGGTTTTTGGATATTGCTATGCTTCTCCCTTGCTTTATCTTACCTTCATTTTCAGTGGTATCAGGTATTGCCTCAGTTTCTAAATTGATGCTCTTGGCCTATTCTTAGAGTCACTTTAGGCAGTTAGATGCCAGTTTGGGGGGGGGGGGAATCTAGCACTCTAGTTAGCGTTCCAGTTCTGTCCTGATATACTCTGAGCAGATTATGTGAATCCTGTGACTGATTTAGAATATAAGAAAAGGTATTCTTTCAAAGGAGGAAAGAATTCTGAAAGCCTTCTCACGGGAAGCGCATAGTGGTTAAAGTGCAGTATTGCAGGCAAACTCTGTCCACAGCCTGCAGTTCGATCCTGATGGGGTTGAAGGTTGACTCAACCTTCCATCCTTCCATAGTCAGTAAAAGAAGACCCAGATAGTTGGGGGCATTATGCTGATATTGTAAACTGTCCAGAGAGTGCTGTAAAGCAATACGGAGCGGTATATAAGTTTAAGTGCTATTGCTATTATAGTGCAGTTGTGAGGTAGCCAAGAGGGAGATGTGTGAAAATTGCATCTTTCATGTTACATTCCAGCAGTTTTTAGTCTCCATGCTTCCCATGCTTCAGGAAGTTATTCTGCTCCATACTTCAGTGGGTTTCCTTCCCATTTTAAAAAAATTCTTCCTGAAAAGATGTTGACCTTGATAAATAGTTGGAGAACTTCTTTTTTCCCCTGGGGAAATGCGTAGAAATTATTTACTAATTTCCCTGTTCACCAATGAAAATTTTTAAAAGACAATTGTGCCCAGTTCTGTTTTTCTCTCAAACAGCCATCTTAAGCATATTATTTGATGCTTAGAATGATGGTAATATGACAGATAACTTCTTGGCATGACCATGATATGAGCAAGGGATAAAACAAATATTATTCTCATGCATACTGAAAATTAATCTTCCAAAATCTAATCACAATGATTAGATAATCCCATGACAACTTTCATTTCTATGACGATGCCTTAGTTCTGTTTGCACTTTCAGGTCATCAAGAAATATTACTTTTTCCAGGGACTAAAGATTACTACATTTCTGCTCACATTCCCATGTATGAGGAGGACTAGTTTTTTTTTCCCTCCAAAACCAATAACCACAATTTTACATTATCCAAGGTAGATAATGACTAATAAAATAATATTTTTTAAATTTAGATTTATAGATATTTTAATTCACACTGAGATTCTAAATAGTTGTTCTCGTGAGGGTAATGGATCAAGAAAGTAGTGTAATGAATAAGGGAAGAAAACACGTCAGATTAAATTCCAATAATAACAGATAACTGATTTGTAATAAGACAGATCAAGGGAAAAGGTGGATAGCTATCGTTTTGGCCTTGTTTCAAGGTTAGTTGCCATTTCCATAGCTGTTAATGATCTTCCAGATGACTTGCAGCAAAATATGTTTTGACATATTTTTAAAAGCTATTTCCCAACACTAAAAGCAAAATATAAATAAATAAACATCTGATTATTTTTGCTTGACACTGTGTTGTTACTTCCTCCCTTGCCCAATCATATTTGAAGACTGATTTCATTATGATTTTTTAAGCAAAATTAGTTGACTGTAACATGATTAGATCCAGTTCCTGGATTTTCATTCAGCTCTACCACATATTTCTCCTCAGAAGGAGCAGATTGGGAGAGGCAAAGATTACAATACAGAAGACTCAGCATTTTGAAAAATTAATCATGGTTAAAAGTGGAAGATTTCAGTTCTGTACTTCAAAACACAGTGGTTTAATTTGAATTTATATACTTACTTACTGAGTACGCATACCAATAATTACGATAGGGAGTCTATACTTAAAATCTAAAATATATATATTTTTAAACAAACATTTTAATGAGGCAACTGAACTTGGTATATATCCCAATTTAAGCATTTAACTTCTAAAGCAAACTTTTTCTCCTTTTTCAGAAATCATTGGGAATGATTCAAATGCAGATAATCCTCAATTTATGACCACAAGTAAGTTTCCCCCCTATTTTAGTACCTTTCTTGCCAGTTGCTAAGTGAATCGCTGCAGCTGTTAAGTTAGTAACAAGGTTGTTAAGTGAATTTGGCTTCCCCATTGACTTTGCTTGTCAGAAGATCGCCATCACTGCCTTACCCTATAGCTTATTATATATTTGGATTGTTATTTTGTAATTTCTTCTTACATAGCCAGTTATGCCATATAACTATGTGTTATATCTGGGAACCACTACAAAATGTTTTCCAGTGTACAACTGCAAGCACAAATACCATTGCTTGTTCTAGTGCATATTGTATAATATATTAAATCAGAATTTTTTTAAAAAGATATTGGTATAATAAATTACAAAATGGAGACAACAAAGTTATGGGCACTCCTGCAATCTATCAGGAATCTAGAATCTACTAGAATGTTTCCTGGATTCAGTAGGCAGTAGAGTAACTGCTTTGGTTTTGCCACCACTACAAAATTTCATTGGAATGGGGACTCTTGCTAGGAAAACAATTGGCAGGTGCCAGTCCCTGTGGTCCCTGGGCTGCTATTGATGCAAAGGTATGATATTAGCAGATGTGAATAACAATGTGAAGGTGCATGCAAGGAGGCCTCTTTACCTTAAGGTATCATGTTTTACTTGCTGTGATAAGGTTTGAGCAATGGAGAACCAAAGAACCCCTTGAAGTTTCTTTGAACCATTCCCTGGGACTGGCATAAGAGGAAATACAGAAGAAACCAAGAGTGATAGATGTGTAGAGTGATAGGTGCCACACTATGGATATAGAATAATTTGCTGCTAGCTTTTCTTACTAGAATATGGGAAGGAAAAGAATGGGGATATCATCTCCTAGTTCCCATATCATTTTTTTTTGCTGATTACAAACCCATTTACTTAACCCACCAACCAACCAATGTTGCAACACAGCCATAGCCCTGTAATTGAACACTGCTTTCCTTCTCTTTCCTTCTTTTTGTGGGTTTCCTAGTCCAAATTTTTAATGCACTATAAGCTCCTTAGGGCAGAGATTTGTGCTCTGCTACTCATCAATACATCAAAGACACAATATTATTTTTTTACTCTTATTGAATAAAAGCTAATTAATCATTTGCAACTACAGGCTTTGCCATACCCATTGCGTAGGAGATGTAATTTCCTCAAATATTCAATGCCTCAGGTTCCATGACAAAATCAAGAGATGAAATATGGGCCTGTGAGTCCATGGATGATTATCTCTGCTTTTTATTTGCCCTCCATGGCAGGCCAACAAGCCCCAGTACACCCTGGAGAGGCGGACCTCAGTCAGCCCTGAGATACGAAGGGGCGTGGCCAAAGAAAATGTGTGTTTCCTCCAAGGGAGAACTAGAATGATTTCTAGTAGCGCTCTCTCTCTCTCTCTCTCTCTGTGTGTGTGTGTGTGTGTCTTTTGAGCCATTTAATTTCTTTTCTTTATAAGAAATGTAGTGAAGTAAAAGGGGAAAATATTGCCCTGTCTCTCATCTCTGCTCCCAATAATTTTTCTCTTATATGTTGTCTGAACTATTACAAATGCATAAATGGTGATTCAAGTCTTTAAAAAAACCCAAAATGATAGTTTGTCCTCTCTGAGGATCTGGTGCTCCTCGCTCCTGTTCCCCACATGTGCACAGATCTAGTGTAAAGTTTGTTCCCTCTCATTTTGAAGATCCATCACTTCCATCAGCCATGGAAAGCTGAAACATCGCTTTCTTGGTCTATCAAAGGGGGGGGGGAGGGATGCCCTATGGTACAGAAATTCCTGTGAAGCACTTTCAAAATATATATTAAAAAGAGCCTAGGCATTACAGTCGTTTGATAAAAGAGAAATTAAGCTTCGGTGAAGAAATATTCAACGAGGTCAGCCCGTTCTACCACTCAGCCCCAATGTCTTTATCAGACACAGAACTGCAAGAAAAGAATTCATACATGACATTAATAGGTTTTAGAACCAAACAAGGGGGAATATATACACTGCTCAAAAAAATAAAGGGAACACAAGCAGAAGACATCCGAGATCTGAATGAATGAAATAGCCTTATTAAATACGTTGTTCGTTACATACAGTAGTTTTGTGTTCCCTTTAGTTGTTTGAGCAGTGTATAAACTACTGTATGTAAAGAACAAAGTATTTAATAAGGCAATTCCATTCATTCGGCTCTCGGATGTCTTCTGCTTGTGTTCCCTTTATTTTTTTGAGCAGTATATATATATGTGTTTTAAAATTTTGGTCTGCACTTTCCAGGTAGGTTGAAAGTAACAGGATGTATCACATGGACATATGTGTCGTGTCCCCCCCCCCCCGTTGTTTTTTTTATAAAGAGAAAAAATATGTATCTAGCTGGTTTTTCTCTGCTTCCACCTCCCCCGCCCCCTTCCAGCCTAAGATATCAATGCATATTAAGCTCAGCTTTCTGTGAGAACTGGACAATTTATAAATGCTATTCACGTTTAATTAGTAGACATTTCTTCTCCATAAGCATATTTACTTGGGTCTTTTGTTCCTACGGCAACCCACCGAGAACTCCTGCTACAAGAACAGTCTAGACTAATCTTTTTTTTTTTTAAGGAAGAACAAGAAAAGAAAAAAGGGGGAAAAAAGGAAATTAGATTAATGAGCAGGCTTGATATTAAGATTATATTGCACAGAGCAAGTATTAAGGGAACAGTGACAGAGGCATTATAAAGAACCTACAGCCAAAAATCTCTTACATCAAGACGACTATTTATAGCAATTAAGGATTTTATTTATTCAGGTGTGCCTATAGTACACCGAAGTGTGAAAGCGTGCTCATTTAGTAATAAGTTCTCTTTAATTGGCCATCACTCAGGTAGAGTCTTTTTAAGGAAAATAATTGCAATTCATTGCTAAACCAGTTTAAAACATTTATCAGGGGAAAAGCCGAAAAATATTCTATGCATTTCTGTATTTATGGATCCTCCCCTTACACACATATTTTAAAAAGAAGATGGGTACATTTACATACAGCATTAAAGCCAACCTTATAGAAAACAATGGTATGAGTAAAGACATTAAATTGTGCCTAAGGGACCTTTGTGATTTGTGAAATTGTGGTTGAGGTCTTTTGCCTTCAATCTTAAGAATATTTTCAACCAGCCATTTGAGTTAAATAACAGCTATGAATCTAGGAAATAATT
This sequence comes from Pantherophis guttatus, assembly GCF_059756535.1. Taxonomy (NCBI): domain Eukaryota; kingdom Metazoa; phylum Chordata; class Lepidosauria; order Squamata; family Colubridae; genus Pantherophis; species Pantherophis guttatus. The sequence continues at coordinate 145,004,407 of NC_142063.1, forward strand.
ATGCCAAATATTCCTCTGTTCAGATTTAATTTTAATACATTTTTAAAAAGTGCCTAAACGGCATAATAAAATAAACAAAGATAAAATAATCTCTCATGACAGAACCAAACGCTGTTTTATAAACAAATCGAATATTTTATGAATGAGAAGCAATTTGCTATTTTAAATCTAAAAGGACATGCGCCTTTTCTATTTTTTCTTTTTAAAAATGGTAACCATATACCTATTTAAAAGTAGATAGAGAGAAGTGGGAGAATTGAGTTTGATGAGAGTAAGCTGAAATATCTAAAATGGCTTCATTTTATAGAAAAGTGTTCATTGTCTTAATCCTATCTGCATCTCTGTGCAGACCTCAAATTTTGTGAGGGTTTGACTTTTAGCTCTTTTATATTTTCATCATTTAAAAGCATTTTTTTAAAAAAATATATGATTCTAACTGTTGTCCTATTTTCTGGCTGCAATGACAAATAGTAAACTTTATTTTGTTCTATTTAATATTTACTGATATTTTCAAGAAAGAATGTGTATTGTTTCCCTGTTCTCTTTCTGTTCAGCTTTCTGTCTCTAGCCCCTTTCTCTAGTTCTACTCACCATTTATATTACTGGGCAAATCCATAAACCTCTATAGAACATCCTTCAGCTGGAACAGCAGTGAGGAATAAGGTAATGTTAATTCAGCTACTTTTAACAATATAATTTCTCAATTGAAAACATTCATTCAAACTTCTTAGCGATTCCAGAGAGCTTTTATTTTAAGACTTGACCTTTATTTCAGGAAAGCTCAGTGTAGCTTTCCTTCTTTTTTAAAAGTACTGTGGAGTAAGATGTAAAAAACATTATTTCACACACATTTTGTTTCAGGCACTGGAATTCATATACTAAATCCATGGTTAGTATGCATAGTACAGTAGCACCCACTAGGAATTTTATTTTACAACACAAAAGAGTTCTATTGCTACACATTTAATGAGGCAAATAAAAACATGGAATCATAAGCCCCTAGTTAGATTGTGCTAAATGGCCTTATTATTTATTTATTTATTATTTTATTTATTTATTTAATTTGCCAAACATATATGAGATAACAGATATAAGTATAAACATGATTATGAATACATGAAATGGATACGAATAAAAGGGAACATTAGGACAGGGACGGTAGGCACGCTGGTGCACTTATGTGCACCCCTTACAGACCTCTTAGGAATGGGGTGAAGTCGGCAGTACACAGTCTAAGGTTAATGTTTTGGGGGTTTGGGGAAGAAACCACAGAGTCAGGTAGTGCATTCCAGGCATTAATAACCCTGTTACTGAAGTTGTATTTTCTGCAATCAAGTTTGGAGTGGTTTACCATAAGTTTGTATCTATTGTGTGCTCCTGTATTGTTGTGGTTGAAGCTGAAGTATTAATTGACAAATAGGACATTGTAGCAGATAATTTTATATACTATACTTAGGCTTGACAAGAGAAGACTGTTGGTAAATAGGAGAATTGACTAAATGTACTGTTTATTCCATCTGGAGTCCTCCCTTCTTTCATATGTTACATTTTTAGATGTAGACATATACCAGGGCTATGAGATCTGGACTACAGTTAGTGAGCATCACTAAAGGATAACAGATGAAATGTTGGGTGAACCTCATTTAGTGACACTTGTCCAGAAAGCTAGATTGGCAACAAATCAAAAACATTTTGTTTGAAACCCCCAATTTTCCACTGCAAACTGTAATGTTCAAAAACAGTCTTCACTTAGTACAGTGTTTGACGGAGGGACCTTGGTGGTCTTTTAGTCCAACCCCCTATTTCAAGAGATAAACCAACAGTGAGCTTCCTACTTTCAACTTCCTACTTACTTACCCAAGTCCTTAGGAATCTCTATGCATAATTGCAAAAATCTATCGCATAATAAAGAAAATCAATCATTCACACAAGATCACATCCTTCTAAGCATGCAAAACCACAGAGTATTTTAGGGAAGATAACGATTATTTTAAGATATGGTAGCTACCCCACCCCCTCCCCAACAATCTAAACATAGTTTTTAGGAAGAAATCAAGAAATGAATTGATTTCAACCAATCACGCCAAGAGGAACTTATTTCCTATGCAACTTGTCCCAGGAACATAGCAATCCTGCATGGACTTCTGTGCCTGCGTGGTGTACATTTTAATAGCAAAGAACACAACAACTTAAATGCCAGCCCCCAGGTTTTATGAAAAAGCAATATAGGAGACTAGATAGGGCAAATATCATCAAGGAGGGACACACCAGTTGAGTCAAACAATAAAATCAAATAATATAACTAAATCCTACCCTAGGAGGCAGTATTTTACTGAAGCTTCCACAGAGGGTGTAGTTTTGGAATAAATAGTTAAATAACGAAACCCATCATAAATAAAAGAATCTCCCCCATTTTTATACCTAAATAATAGTAACAAACATGGATATGTCTGTTCTGGACCCACTTTCAATCTTTCCTGTAAAAGGTAAATTTTATATTAGGAGAAGCTTTCTGTGCCATTTTGTGTATCGCAGCAGAGTTATGTTGCCTGGTCTCTTGAGATAATAATTAAATTACTCCCTCTATTAGTACCTTCCTCTGTCCCCCCCTCCCCACCATCCGTATCTCATTTGAGAGGAGTAATTAGGAGGAGGAGGAGGAAGAGGAGGAGGAGGAGACATATGGAAAATGATCCCTTGAAATTCCTCCTCAAGAATTGCAAGATTTGTATCCATTTTTTTTTAGGTTAACCTCACAGACTGGCATTGTAATTTATAACCTTCCCGTCAAGCGAGATATAATTTGCCTGCCCTTCTGAAAATCAACATAGTTCTGCATTCGGTAATATTTTTCCCAATGCAAATAACAATACCACTGATTTGTCATTGACTGCATTCGAATCTGATGCACTCAGACTTTCCTACACAGTGTAGCTACACAGTTCACTAAGCTTTGCTCTTAAACAGAATGTATGAAGAAGAAAGAAAAAAAGAAAGAAAGAAAGAAAGAAAGAAAGAAAGAAAGAAAGAAAGAAAGAAAGAAAGGCAGGCAGGAGGGGAAAAATTGAGATTTGCAGATCTGATAATGAGCCTGTTAATGACATAAATGATACCTCAAGAACCTCACTAAACCATCCAGGTCCTACAATTTAATCTGTAATAAATACTCCTGCATCATTGTGAGATGGCTGCTCATAATGGCAAATGAAATATGCTGGTATGATAGGTACAATAAATCTGGATTTTCCTATGGTTCCCTCAGGCTAGAACAATATGTAACCAGAGTGCGCACTGTCAGGATGAGCAGATCTCAAAGCCATCATAAAATCTAAATGGGGACTAATTAGGAGGCCCTTCCCTTCTAGAGTTACTATTTCTATTGACATTTTCCATGCATGAGCCCCTCCATAATATCATAAGTCACCAAGATAAGAACTCCCTAGATTATAGGGGAAAAGCTTTAATGGAGAAGTTGAACTCAAAGGCGATGCATAAATTTTCCTTTTGATACCATAGGAAGGTCTGTGTTCAGTACTTTCTTTACAAACTTTCATTCTTCGCTCTGGATACTTCTTAATCTTGAGAGGACTTTCTGCTATTCCCTTCTTCTTCTGCACGAAGGCATCATGGATATTATTATGTATTATGTGGAACAATGAGGATATTGTTTAATATTGTTTTAATTAGGGCTGCGAAAAGCTTCCAGATTAAAGGAGGTTCGACCGTATCTTTTTGAATAAGATTCTTTGAAGCAATATGAGATTCCGAATCAAATTGGATGCCTATGAAATGCTTCAGAGATCTCAAGGCAATTCAGAGGTTAAAAGGACTATCAGGTCTTCTAGAGTCTCCAACTCCATAGCAGTTTCTGAATCTGGATGAAGCTAAGAAGAAGGTTCGGTGGATTTAGTAGTTCAATGGATTATTTGATATTGATATCACTTCAGCAAATCCAATTCATTGCACTGCTTGGGAAAGTGCTGGTATGGTGATTGTATTTCACTTTTCTGTTAGAATTCGTTTAGCGAGGTTTGCTTGAGCAGGGAGGCTCAGAAAATTACTACATAGTCCTTGACGTATGACCAAAATTGACCCCCAAATTGTCTGTTGTTAAGTGTGACATTTGTTAAGTGAGATTTGCCCCATTTTCTGACCTTCCTTGCCACAATTATTAGGTGAATCACTGCAGCTGATAAGTTAGTAACTTGGCTGTTAAGTGAATCTGGCTTCCACATTGACTTTGCTTGTCAGAACATTGCAAAGGGTGACCACATGATCTTGGGACCTAGCAACGGTCGTAAGTATGAACCAGTTGCCAAGCATCTGAATTTTGGTCACATGGGGATGCTACAAAGATCATAACTGTGAAAAAAATGGCCATAAATCACTTTTTTAAAGTGCCGTTGTAACTTTGAATGTTCACTAAATGAACTGTTGTAAGTCGAGGACTACCTGTATTAGACAACGGTGTAAGTCCATCAGCGGAGCAAGATTCACCCACACCCTGCCTTTTGCTCTGATAGGATTTCTCTTCCTTAAAGCAAACGTGCAATATTTTTTTTTATTTTGGTAACGTTCTTTGCTTGAGCAAAGCAGTGGAAGATTCTCCCTATCTCTTCACTGTCACTTTCAGAGTCAGCAAAGGCTTTTTAAATAAATTAACAGAGTTGGAAGGGACCTTGCAGGTCATCTAGTCCAACCCCCTGCCCAAGCAGGAGACCCTACATCTGCCTCTACCTAGGATCGAACTCACAACCTCCTGATTGTGAGGCAAGAGCTCCACCTCTAGAAGGCATGTCAGAGAAAGCCGATAGCACAGCTTTCCACACTGCTTGCCCTAAATTCAGGTGAGCCTTGCTGGAAACAAGTGATTGCTAAAGCATTTGACTCTTTGGGTGCAGCGCAGAGGGGGTTGAATAGCATATTTTCCATCAGTATTCAGCAAAGCTCCCCTAGGGCTGATGCAGAAACTATGTCAAGCAGAGGCTGCAAAAATGAGAAATCCTGTTTTCCTTGGCAACTGGATTTTCTTGTTTTTCTTTGAAGACGTTTCGTTTCTCATTCTCAAACGGATGAGAAGCAAAACGCCTTCAAAGAAAAACAAGAAAGTCCAGTTGCCTCCTGAAAAAGCATCTTTGAGACAACCATGACCAGATGACTGAGAATCTCCATAGAAATATGAGAGAGGGCTTTGCTCAAGTCAAGTACCTTTATGCAGCCAGTCCTCAACATACGACTGTAATGGAGCCAGCCCATTACAGTCAGTAACTGTCATGACTTTGAATCCAGTTTGTAAGTAGCCTCAAGGTAGGTCCATCATCACTTCACACAGTCGCCAAGTGACCAATCATCAGTTGAGGACTACCTGTTCTTCATTTTCTACAATTGAAACAGGAAAAAAAGTTAGGACATGGGGTGCCCAATGATTGCACTGTGTAGGTGTCAATTTTGGAAGGCATCGGGGTGAAATCCAGTAGGTTCTGGAGAACCGGTAGCGGAAATTTTGAGTAGTTTGGAGAACCGGCAAATACCACTTCTGGCTGGTCCCAGAGTGGGGTGGGAATGGAGATTTTGCAATATCCTTCCCCCAGGAGTGGAGATGGAATGTGGATTTTGCAGTATCCTTCCCCCAGGAGTGGAGATGGAATGGGGATTTTGCAGTATCCTTCCCCGGGAGTGGGGTGGGAATGGAGATTTTGCAGTATCCTTTCCCCTGCCACGCCCACCAAGCCACGCCCACCAAGCCACACCACACTACACCCACCAAGCCATGCCCACAGAATCGGTAGTAAAAAAATTTGGATTTCACCACTGACTAATCTTCATCCTTAGAGCGGAACCTATTTTGAACATTGACACTTAAAAAAAAAATATGTAGAAAATCTCATGCCATCCAACATTTCTTAAGGATCCCAAAGGTGCTTTTTCAAGAGGCAACTGGACTTTGTTTTTCCTTCAAGATGTTTTGCTTCTGATCCAAGAAACTTCTTCAGTTCAGAACTGAAGAAGCTTCTTGGATGAGAAGCAAAACATCTTCAAGGAAAAAAAACAAAAAAAAAATCCAGTTGCCTTTTGAAACAACACCTTTGGGACAACTATGACCTGGATGACTGAGAATCTCCATAGCCATTTCTTAGGGATGTTTCTAATGGACTGCTGTGATCTAGGCTTCCTTAGTCATTAAAACACATGAGTAGTCCCAAAAACCTCTTTTATTGCAACAGCTGTGAATTACGTTCATTCACAGCTGAGTCCCAATTAGTTGCAAAAAGTCCTTCGGCAGAAGTCCTTTCTCGCCAACCTTTATCTCCCTTGACGCTCTGTCAAAGACCTACTTGGCAAAGCCACACGAAGTCCAGAATCAAACAGAGATGCCGACTGGGAACAGAATTAACAACGCTGCTTTCCTGCAAAGTGCCCACGTGCCTTTGCTCCTCTCTTAAGCCCTATGGGAGGGGCCAATCATCTCCTGGCCTTACTCCCGAGTTGTCCCTTTTGTTTTAACTGTTTGTGCCTTCTGGCAGCTCTGCACATGCGTGCACTAGGAACAGATTCCTCCTGTTCCTCTGCCTCTCTGCTGTCCGACTCTGGAGGCTCCGGAGTCCGCACATCACTCCCAGATGGCCCTGGCCCCATCCCTGCCTCCGATGCAGAGCCCTCATCTGGGCCTTTCCCAGACTCCAGGACTGGCCCATGTTCCTCCCCAGACTCCTCACTGTCCGACTCCACTGCCAGCTCCGCAGGCTGCTGACAGACCACAACATGGACTAATAACTTCTATTCTCATAGCACAGCTGTCTGAATTACATCTCCTCTAACACACACTGAGGAAGTCCGTTCTGCAGTGATTTATTCTGGAACAGATATACTTTAAAAAAGTGACACTCCACGATGATGATGGCTGGCCAACAATCTGGATTCAAAGGGCAAGAATGATTTGAACTGCACATGCCCTGCACGTCACTCCTTCCATGCTTCTTTAAATCAAACACATGTTATACAAACTCAAAATCAAAAGATACAACATACTGGCATTTAAGGAACCTCTGACAGAAATGGCGCATGTGTCCCAGCATGTGCTGAATCTGTTTCCCCCATGAGTCTAAATCCCTGCTCCACCCTAGTGATGACAGAATAGCCTATTTGAATTTTTGACATAGTTCATGGGTAAAGAGAGAGTACTTATGTCAGAAGTTGTGAATTCTCCAACACTGGAAGTTTTTAAGAAGAGATTGGACAACCACTTGTCTGAAATTATATAGGCCAGGGTTTCCTGCCTGAGCAGGGGGTTGGACTAGAAGACCTCCAAGGTTCCTTCCAACTCTGTTATTCTATTATTCTATTCTATTCTATTCTATTCTATTCTATTCTATTCTATTCTATTCTATTCTATTCTATTCTATTCTATTCTACTCTACTCTACTCTACTCTATTCTATTCCTAAACATCCTCTTTCTTTGCTTCCCAAGACCCTTTCTTCCACAACCTTAAGTCCCCCTCCCAAAACTTCTCTTTTACCCCTTTTCTTTTGATAGATAGGGCTTTATTTTGCCCTATATTACCCTCCCTCCCCCCAAAAAAACTTTTAAGAAAATTTAGTACTTCAAAAAACATAGTCTCCTGTTTATAGAATCTAAGTTTATAGCGATGAGAGCAGTTGAAAACTGCTGTATGTATATTTTTGACAATGTTGCCCAAGTAAAATTGTATCATTTAGATTAGATCAAACTAGAATTATAATGATCCTATTTGTCGAAACAACCTCAAACACCTCTAGAACTCTGGCAATCAAAAAACAAACAAACAAAATAAAACGATTCTGCTGAGATCTTACACCTGTTTATAAGGGTATAATGGCCTTGGATATTGTTTGCAACAAGTTGGAGCAACAAATACAGAGTGATGTCATCATGTAAATAGTGCCATTATGTACTTGTGTGCCAGAGTCTGATGCAAATATCTAAGCTGTGGTATTTGTGTTGTTGTCATTCATTCATTCATTCACTCATTCATTCATTCATTCTTATAAATCTTATCCCCCACCCCACCTCCCCGAGACTGCTGGAAAATTGAATTTAGAAAGACTGACTTCTAAACGGATATGTAATGCTAAAGATCTCTATTAAGAATCAGAACAGTTCCGTGGGATTTACTGCCAAGCAGAAGTTTGTAGCCAACCTAACTTCCTGCAGATCTTCTATTTAACATTGAGATCCCTCCCACAGGCTGGTGCTGTGTCAGATCAACCATGTGTCCACATCGCCATGATACTGTGTGGTTCAAGTGGGGATTGAGAAGCTGACACAATGAGTCCAAATTCACCTTCATCATGGGATGTTCCTTCTTCTTCCTATACCCAACATGCTGAAGAGCCACCATCCTTCCATCCCCTACAGATGCTCAAGAGGCACCTTCATACAGTGGACACTAGGAGGGAAGAATCAAGGCAAGTCTGCAGTACCAGCATCCTTGTGGAATAAACACTGGCTCGCTCCATCTAAGGACAGAGTGTAGCAGTGAGAATAGCAATAGCACTTAGACTTACATACCACTTTATAGTGCTTTACAGCCCTCTCTAAGCGGTTTACAGAGTCAGCATCTTGCCCCCAACAATCTGGATCCATATTTTACCCACCTTCAAAGGATGGAAGGCCAAGTCAACCTTGAGCCTGGTGAGATTTGAACTGCCAAATTGCAGGCAGCCGGCAGGCAGCATAAGAAGCCTGCACTAACGCACCTAACCACTGCGCCACCATGGCTCAATACTCACACAACAGTGCAAAATTAAAGAGTTCAAGGGACAAGGCTGGTATGGAAGTGATCTGAATTGTCAAACCCAGTTCAGTATCATCTCCATCTCGCTGCCCTGTCCACCTTGGTCTTTAGGACAAAATTCCCCATTGGGGCCACCAAAGAAGGCTGGTTCTGAGAAGCCTACACACTGAGCAGCATTTTCAGGAATGCAAAACAGGAACAATGATTAAGTACAGGCAGGTACTGCCAGAAAATCAAGATTTTTTTTCATGGCAAATAAACACCAGAGAAGCACATGCGAACTCAGGATGAATGCATTTTACTAGAACCTGATTGAAAAGGCTATCAATTTCCCCAACGGTGATGACAATGATGATGATTTTTAAAATGCACGTTACAGCCTTGAAAACCAGTGGCTTGGGTAAACAAGCATTTTCTGAAAAGCAGCATTCCTGGAGGATGAGTCTAAATACCCTTCTCTCAACTTTATGTTTACATAGAGTTATACAGGGGAAATAAGCCTTCTGAGTATTATTAGAGGGCGAAGCAGAAGCAGCTGAGTTTATGAAAAAATATCACAAAAATGACTGAGAGGATAGAGATCTATATCCTAAGTCAACTTCAGCTCCATTTCATTTTTTTAAAGGAAAAAAAAAATCATTGGTAGGTGCAATTTGCTTTTATTTTATACCTTTATTTAGTTGAAGGCAAAGAACGGTTTGGTTGGATATGAGTTAAAAATGCAATCCTTTGCAAGCAGGCTCTTCTCTGCTTTTCCTCTTGAAAACACAGTCAGAAACACAAGAAAGATTGTTAACAAACTGAATAAAAGTGGACATAAAACAAGTACAGGTAGTCCTTGCCTTGCACACATTCATGTCAGAAGCACCTAAGATGCTCCAGGGTTGAAAGGATTAGCCAGTGACATCACTGTTGTCCAGGAGATGTTTAGTTCGGGGCTCCTTTCAGGTCCCCATTAATGGACCCACCAAAGTGGTACCTATGTATCTAATTGCAATTACACACTTTCAAACTACTGTCGGCAGGAGCTGGAGCGAATAATGGGAGCTCCCCCCACCAGGCAGTGGCAACGGGGTCTCAAACGCAGGCTTCCTGATCATCAACCCAGCATCCTAACCATGTGAGCCACCATGCTCTCATAGTCCTCGACTTACCACCATTCATTTAGTGATCATTTGAAGTTATGGGACTGGAAAAAAAAAACTTATACCGTTTATCACACTTTGAACCGTTGCCACCTCCCCATGGCCGCGTGACCAAAACGCAAACCATTGGCAACTGGTTCATATTTTTGATGGTTGCGGTGTCCCAGGGTCATGTGATCACCTTTTGCAGCCTTCTGACAAACAAGGTCAAAGGGGAAGCCAGATTCATTTAATAACCGTATTACTGACTTAACAACTGGAGCGAATCACTGAACAACTGTGGCAAGAAAGGTTGTAAATTGGGACAAAACTCATTTAACAACTGTCTCAGCAATAGAAATTTTGGGCTCAATTGTGGTCGTAAGTCGAGGATATCTGTATCGGCATATCCTCTCTTGCTCTCACTTTGGAGCAACTGTGAATGACTAACTGTTCTTTCACACTAAAAAATTAGAGGGACAGAAGAGACACAAAGCCACTTAAAGAACAAAAAGTCCAATAAAATTGGTACCCTTTAAGACTGTAAAAAATATAGTCACCAAAAGACTGCAGCAAAGTTTAACTACATTGGATATATATTATTCACTGGATTTGATGTGTTAACACGTTTGGACTACATTCAATATATGCAAGCAATAACATAATTTTTCTTCCATTCCAAAATCTATTCTAGAAGTGATGACTAGCCTTTTCATCTCCCAACCGTTTAAAGCCTAGTTAAAAATTTACTTGACATTGATTCGAGCAATTTTCACCATTTTCAAATCAGTTAGGAATCAGGAACCTGTGAGCATCAGCATTATTCATTAGGGCTGAGTATGCTTTGCAAATTGATTCAAAAATATTTTGAACCACACATATGTACATTGCCTCTCTTCTGATCCTTCAAACAAACTGCCCCTCTCTCTTCAGGCTTCTGCAAGAGCTGAAAAAGAGTTGTAGTTGTTTTAAAATCTTAAATTTAATGAATCAGCTTCCAAATGATGCTGAGCTCTAATATTTATGCTTATGAGCCTGCAAACTATGACTGCTGTTGGAATAGCAATACCACTTAGACTTATATACCGCTTCACAGTGCTTTACTGCCCTCTCTAAACGGTTTAAAGAGTCAGCATATTGTTCCCAACAATCTGGGTCCTCATTTTACCGACCTCGGAAGGTTGGAAGGCTGAGTCAACAATGAGCCTGGTGAGATTCGAACTGCCACACTGCTGGCAATCAGCAGAATTAACCTGCAATACTGCATTCTAACCACTGTGCCACCACAGCTCCTATGTCTATTACGTCTAAATAGAACTACAATATCAGCTGGTTCAAACAGAATAGTAAGAAATGGTTGGTTTACTTTACTTCACAGAATAACTCATTATTACCCGCATTATACCACAGTGTTAAACCAGAAGCTATGTTTTGCAAACCACAGCCATTTGAGTCTATACACACACCAAAACTAAGTGAATCAATTTTTGGCTTGGTGCACTATGAGAATTCAACTAACAGCTCAAATATACTTTAATAACCAGATTGAGTTATTAAATATGAGACAGCTATTATTTCTGTGGCATATGTTCCTTGATGCTTTGCACTGGTTTGTCCTGTATCACTGTGAATAGTGTAGGCTTCACAGAATTATGTGTCAGCTCTCAACTTTTTTGTGTGCCAGACGCACTAAGCATTAAGTGGAATTGATTTAATGACTAAAAATGCCTAAGCTTTTTTTTTTTTTTTTAGATATCCTGGAGATAGATATCCTTTTTCAGGTGAATACTTTGATCATCTATCAGACAGTCATGTTATATGCTTCCCTTATTGCTTGTTGAACAAGGAGAGATAAATATACTTTACAAATTTAAAAATGTCCATAAAGAGAACCTAGTCCTAGACTTAAAGGTTTGTGTTTGCAAGGTATGTGGCAGGATCCCAAAGGTGCTTTTTCAAAAGGCAACTGGACTTTCTGTTTTTTCTTTGAAGATGTTTCGCTTCTGAGAAGCAAAACATCTTCAAAGAAAAACCAGAAAGTCCAGTGGCTTCTTGAAAAAGCACCTTTGGGACAACCATGATGTGGATGACTGAGAATCTCCATGGACATCATCAAGCTGACAACTTTGCCTGATCTTGAAAGCTAAGTAAGTTCAACCTTGGTTAGTATCTGGATAGGAAAGCAGACAAGATACTCAGGGCTAGAGCCTTGGCCAATTGAAAAAAAGCATTCAAGAAGAAGGCAATGTTGCTACAAGTAAAATGCATGGTTTTATCTGTGGAGTCACTAAAGATTGACTGGATTCAAAAGAGATACTATGTTGTACATCTCGGATCTCTAAATATTTATTTATTGATATTTATTGGCAACTAGTTCCAATGGATTCTGGGCAGTACACAAAACTTGAAAAAACATGAACACAACTAAAAATATTAATATGTTCAAATCAAATATTTAGGTCAGAACTTAAAGGTGGCTGAAATTATGCCGCCCGTGGACATCCGCAAGGGTGGGGAACTTCATATGCATCATGGCATATTCATGGCGGATGGTATAATTTGTATCAGCCCCATGATGACATTGATGCAAATTCCAAAATTTCTGCAATAGCATCACGGTGCAAGTGACATCAGCATGGCTCTGATGGATGCTTGGGATGGCATCCTCTTCCAAGTAGCAAGTAGTCCTTCTATAATAGTCATTGACTGAGATAGGCGGCCATAGAAATGGAATAAATAAATAAATAAACAAATATAGGCAATCCTCAACTTACGACCACAATTGAGCCCAAAATTTATGTTGCTAAATGAGAAATTTGTTAGGTGAGTTTGCCCCATTTTACGACTTTCCTTGCCACCTTTGTTAAGCAAATCACTGTAGTTAAATTAGTAACACGGTTGTTAAGTGAATCTGACTTCCCCATTGGCTTTGCATGTCAGAAGGTCGCAAAAAGGGATCACGTGACTCCGGGACACTGCAACTGTCATAAATGTGAACCAGTTGTCAAGCATCTGAATGTAAATCACATGACCATGGGGATGCTACAACAGTCCTAAGTGTGAAAAATGGTCATCAGTCACTTTTTTCAGGGCCGTTGTAACTTTGAATGGTCACTAAGTGAACTGTGGTAAGTCGAGGACTACCTGTAAAGTCAGCTTTTAATAACAGATTAAACTGGAACGTGTATTAATGGCTTGGCAGACTTCCTCAGCAACCATGTCACTGTCATGGTCTTTGTCTCCATCTTCGGCTTCCCACTGCAGAGTGAGAAAAGAGCACACAACCTCAGGAACACTATTTGTATGAAATTATAAGCACAGCTATATATATGACACGAGAGAGAGAGAGAGAGAGAGAGAGAGAGAGAGAGAGAGAGAGAGAGAGAGAGAGAGAGACTCACACAGAGAGAGAAAGACACAGAGAGACAGAGACACACAGAGAGAGAGACAGACAGAGAGAGAGACAGACAGAGAGAGAGACAGGCAGGCAGGCAGGCAGGCAGAGAGATGAGATATTTAGATGCTTTGTATTTCCAGAAGGACTTATTTCAGGTTTTTCCTGTCTGAATTTAAAAATCATGTTGAGTTATATCTCTCTTTCTTAACTTTGGCATCAAAGTTGGAGACAGATGTGGGATAGATGTCATGCCGGCAGCATTTCCAAGGGTACTCTTGAGAATTTGCATGCGCATGTGTGCGTTCAGTCACACAACACAGACACACACACACACACAGAGAGAGATATTAATCCAATCACAATGATAATCTGCTAACCATGAACAAAAGTATGCATGAAATCTTTCCCCCAAAACTGATCACTGGTGCCAGAAATAACAAGATTAACCATCTTGTGGGCAGCTTGCATACAAATGCTGTGTATTGTATTAGTGAATGTGAGAAATGGATTTATGGATAGTTTTGCAGAGAAGAAAAGCAAAGTCACTTTCTTTTCATGGATTGTTTTTGCTGGATCACAGGGTTTTTATTTACTGGGTGAATTTATTTACTCAGTGGACATTTCAGTTGCTCCATTAATTCTGTATAAAACAATACAGAATTCAGTTTACGTTATTAACCTTCGGTGTCTGTAAGTGAGCAGTGAATGCTATAAGCGTTCGGGAGGGCCACTACAGTATGAGGAAGCCATTCTGAACAGTGTCTTACACACACGCCTTTGATTTACATCCACAAATTGCAATTGGGATGTTCTCTGTATACACAGAGACAAAAAGAAAATCTGTAAACTCAAGAGAGACAAAAAGAAAATCCCAAAGATCTTTCTGGAAACTAAAGTGTAGGAATGAGTTTCTATCCTCTTGTGACATATCCTCTCTGGTAGCAACTTCCAGAAAGAATTTGCATTCAAATCAGGCAGCCCTGATAACCATGAAACCTACTTGTAAAGTTATGTGAGGGCAGAAGGACACCAAGGACTCCACTGATGACGTTACCTGGTTTGGTAATGAAACGTCTGCAAGCAAATAACTAAGCTCAAGAGAGCACCAAGGATTCCATTGTTCAACCCTGAGCTTGATGTTTTTAGTAATTTTTAACCCATTTAGAGAACCTATTACTGGGTGGATTGGAATAACAACAGCAACAACAACTATAATGAAAATAATTCAAAAAATAATGAATTCCAATAATTTCAAAAAAAATAAAATAAAAATAACACTGTCTGACAGATTGTACTGCATAGTATTATAATAAGTTTCAATAAAAAAATTTAAAAAAATAATTCAGAGTAGATTTGTGTAACCTGTGTATGTTCCTTTCTCCACAAGAATCTCTTCTGAATCTTCTAGTTAATTTCCCCTAATGTTAGAATTCTTTTTTAAAGAGTTCATCTAAATATATTTATTGCTATCACAGTCAAAAATGCGGATCATTATCAGTGAAAAAGATTAAGAATTAACAAAGCAAAACCATATATCTTTGGTTAAAAAAAAAACCCCAAAGTCCATGATATTCAATAGTGTTTATTCCTTAAATGTATTTATGATTTACTAACTCTGTGGGCTTCGTAAATATGCCAATAGGTTTCCACTTGCGTGGAATGTCATATTAGATGATTGGCTATTTCTAATTCACGCTAGTGTTGTTTCTTTCCTGTAAAAATGTTATATGCTGAAGATAGTCGATTAATAACTGAAATACAGAACTTCCTCCTTCTTCCATCTTTAGTTACAGGTTTTATAGCTTCCTGTATTTGTCATTTGCATACATTTAAAAAATGATGTGAATAGGGACGGGCTCTGCTGTGTATCCCAGTGGCGTCATCCACAGGGAGCTGGCTGAAGTTCTCCGATGATACTTTCTTCTCCACAGGAAGGAGTTAGAACAGCAGGGATTCCTCAGCATCTGCCGCCTAGACAAACCCAGTGAGGGAGCCCCTGAGACTGGAGGATTCTGCATCTGTCTTTAGAAACAAATGTCACTGAGGTTTTGCAGCTTGAGAAGATGCACAAAGTCACCAGAAGAGTTTCTCTCCAACTGCAGAGTGAGCTCAGCTGTACATCAGAATTTGCCTTAGCTACGTTCATGCTTGTATTGAGTATTTTATGAGCTTACTCCATTCTGGTAGGAATCTGCGTAAGGGTTGAAAGAATGGAAGGCACTGGTGGGATTCAGCCAGTTCAGGTGAACCAGTAGTTAAATTGCTGGCTGGCTCCGCCCGTCCCTGCCCCTTCCAGGAGTCCCCACACGCCCAATTTTAGCTCCCAGGTAAGTGCAGGGAGGTTTCCTAGGCCCAAAACGAAGTGTGCGGGGGTGGTGCAGTGCCCCTCCGCACCCCTTTTTCGCTCCCAAGAGTCTGCAGGGAGGCCTACTAGGCCCAAAATGTGGTGTGGGGGGCATCCCCCCATGGCCTGTTTTTGCTCCCAGGGGGCTGCAGGAGGCTGAGTGCTGCCTGTCACACCCCCTGGCAATGCCCACCATGGCAATGCCCACCCAGCTGGTCATTAGGGCAGAGAACCGGTTGTTAAATTATTTAAGTCCCACCACTGATGGTAAGGTAACGTGCATCTGTCCCATCTGAACCTTCTCCCTTTATAATTGCAGATCCGTGAGCAGCAATGCCATGACAGGGTAGGTGGATAAGAGGCTACTGTGCAAAATCAGCAAAGGACACCTCCCCTCCAACAGCAGGACTCAACTGCCACAATGAGGTGGAAAGTTAATGTACACAGTTATTTCTTCCCTCTTTAAGACCACTGAGTTCAACATGATAACCTAGCTTTGCAGTTGTCAAAAAGTGTAAGAAATGGCTCTTTCTTTTTAATTGAATTAATTATTCTAGCCCTGGATAAGGCAAAGAATCATGGTTTAGAGTACAGGTAAATCTTGACTTACAACAATACATTGTAACTCTGTTCAAAGTTACAACAGCACTGAAAAAACATGGTTTATGACTAGTCCTTGCACTTATAATCTTGGTCATACAACTGGACTTTTGTTTTTTTCCTTGAGGAAAAAGAAAATGTTTCGCTTTTCATCCAAGAAGCTTCATCATTCTGATCTGGTGAACCTTAAAATTCTGTTTTACAAAAAGTTAAACAATCTGATCATTTTTTATTGTTCAACTTTATTTGGTCAAACCAACAGATTGTAGACCCATCTATACGAGACAGAACTATATACCATTGGATATAGTCGATTTCAAACTCTTGGAATAATTCAGCAATTCAATATTTTCTCCAAGGAGGTTGTAAAAACTGTCCAAGCATATATTTTGAATTGTTTGATAGAGGATATGAAGACAAATTAGCAATGGGTTGATGATCAATCAAATTCCTTCCAGAGGAATGCAAAATGTCTAATGTATGCACTGTTTGTGTTAATTATTTCATATTTCACAGATTTACATCTAAATTGTCACTAATGAAGGCATTATACTGACATGATAATCAGATGATAGGAAATTTTATCTAGGATGACTGTTTCACACATACAACGTATCTCGTGGTGTTCCAGCTGTAAATTGAATGGAAACCCCACTTCTAACATTATACCAAGCATCAATTCTCTTAATCTTATTCTTAATCTGCAAGCATCAGTGATAAATTCCATACACTGTATAATAGCTTGTCTCACTGTGTTTATAGGAGACAAATAGAAGCAGATAAGAGTCAGGTTTCACCTGAAGCAATTACTTCTTCCAGGACCGCAGAATCAAAATGTTATTTCTGGGCTTGGCAAATCAGCTGCCATTTTGTTGAACACTCTAGGGTAAATCATAACAATGATTGGCATCGTTGAAGCCTTGTTATTGGATTCAGCATAAAACTTAATAGTAAATAGCAAAGCTAAATTCATACAATTTACTAGTAATGCAGTTGAACGTTATCTGACTACACAATATTTTCCACACAATGGAATACCAAATCTTTTATAGAATAATGAGCTAAGAACTGTGCCTGCTTCCATAATAATTCACTTATTCTTATTTTGTCTTTTACATATATACTAAAAAAAATATGTGAAATACCCATGAGGTAATTTAAAAAAGGAAGGAAGGAAGGAAGGAAGGAAGGAAGGAAGGTAGGTAAAGGCAGTAACACTTTGCAAGCTGATGAATATAGTACCTTTCTTATATATTATAATATATAACATATATAGTCTTACAAAGATATTCTTTCATATATCTTTCTTAGTAGTAACTGGCTTGTAGAAGCAACTTTAGAATTTTGCTGAGAAATAAAGTAAATTGAAACCATCTCTGATGGCAACCAAATATCACTAGATGAATAAATAAACTAGCTGATGTGAAAAAAAATACATATTGAGGAAATGAAGGAAAGAATGGCTTAATTGGTGAGCTAGTGCAATACAATACACCAATGATGAAGGCACTCTCTTTTGTTACATCTGTGACTTTATCTTGGTCGGCTTACTGGAAGTCTCATGTCATCGCCGTAGTCTTCTCAAAGAGGAATTGAAAATGACTTTTCACCATGAATCTCTATATTAGACAAAAATGTAGACCTATTTTATATACTTTCTGACCTATAAAGATCTAAAACGGTTCATTATTTGCTGGGATATGTAAGACAAGTTGGGGACTTCTAATACATGTGATAATATGAGGCACTTGTTGAGGTGGGTTATAAAATGATTGACTGAATGATTGATTGATTGACTGATTGATTGAACAAATGAATAAATTCAGAGCCAAGGAAATGTAACCTTATAATAAAAGTACTATTGACTTTGTAGTCTGATCTACATTGAAGTGCTGACCATACCCTGGAAAATATTTTGTCCATCACACAACTTGTAGGATGTATAAACCTTGTGATTCAAATAATATATACCAACTTCAGAGCCAGGACAAAAAGAAATGATGAGGACTTAGAGCCTGTGACTTCCTATATTGCATTCATTGCCATGCAAATAAGCATTGGAAGCTTGTATTTTTGGGAAATAGATTTACTATTTGCAACTCTCTGCATTTTTCTACCACCTTTTTTTTCTTGTCACATAAAAATAAATTGTTAAGGAGGAAAAGTTAGTAAGAGTCAAGTTTGCCTCTTTTTTTAAGCAGTACTAGGAATTATGCAGCATGAAATTTAAGCAATATGTATGGACTCTTCCTTGTAGACATAATGATATTCATGTGTACAGGTACTCTTCAACTTACAATCATTTGTTAGTGACCATTCAAAGGTACAACCGCTAGTGTACTTGTCACTGTTTTCACACTTAGGACCATTGCAGCATCCCCATGGTCATGTGATCAAAATCCAGACACTTGACAACTAGCATGTATTTCTGATACATGTGGCAGTGTCTCTGGGTCATGTGATCACCTTTTGTGATCTTCTGAGAAGCAAAGTCAATGGGGAAGCCAGATTTACTTAACAACCAAGTTACTAATTTAACTGCAGTGATTCACTGAACAACCGTGGCAAGAAAGGTCATAAAATGGAGCAAAATTCACTTAACAGCTGTCTGGCTAAGCAGTGAAAATTTTGAGCTCAGTTATGAATGTGAGTTGAGGACTATCTGTATTTGTTCAATCTCTGAATTATCATAGAAATAAAATGCTGCTTATTTATGGAAGTCCTATGTTAGAATGATGTTACAGCTTCATCTTAAAAAGTCCCTGGGAAGCGATGACCAAATTGTGGAGGAAAGGGGGAATGGCTACAGTACTGAAAAGTAGTCAAGGGAAGCTGGGCACATCTCTGCCCCTGACTGTATCGTTGCTAACATGATTTGAAAGAGAAGAAGAAAACCGGCTAAAGCTCCATGGGCTTTTGTGACGGCTGGAGATTAGATGAAGGCTGCGTTTTGTGCTCTGAAAACAATTAACGGGGCATTTGTGTGCCATAGTTAGAGAGACACAAGAATAAGTCCTTACACCCACAACCACAAAATTAGAAGACATCATTGGACTTAATACCATGCAGTCAATTTAAACAGCCAAATTCAGTAAACGGAACAAAATGACAGTAGTGATGGGCCATTTGCTGTAAAAATGCAAGGTTATGGCATGAACTCAGAAGGAAGGGAGGGGATATGTATTTGCAAGGCCTCCATAACAAAGATAAAGGAAAAGGGAGTGTGGACAGGTGGGGCTCTTTTCAATGTAGAAAACAAGAGCTGACTGTCAGGCATATCATACAAGAGATATTGCTAAGATAAGGAATAGGGCTAGGACAGAGCCAATAAAATACTTGCTAAAAGTTTTCTAAGATGCCTATTAGTTAACTTTTAGAAATAGGTTGAAATAGAGCCAATAGAATACTTGATAATTTTTGAAGTGTTTATTGGTTAAGACTTAGAAGTAGGGATGGCATGGAGCCAATAGGGGACCCTTTAGATAATTTTCAGAATGCCTTTTAGACAATGCTTGTTTAGCCCACCTTGAAAAAAAAAAAACCTGTATAAAAGCTTGTTGAATTCTTTATTCTGGGTCCTGACATTTTGCTGGCTGGAGCCCCTTTTGCTGAAGCGCTTCAATAAAAGGAAACAAAACCTGTATCTCATGTCTTTGTACTGTACCTGTACCTCATCGGCTTTGGCACCAGGCTCAGACCCGATTTGAGGACAAAAGTAGCATAACCAAGAATAACTATCTTTCTCTTAGTGAGAAAGATCTCCCATGTGAGATTTGCCAAGCTCCTGTGTGGGTGTGCGCGCGCACACGTGTGCACTCTTTTTGACTCCTGGAGACCACCTGAACAAATATCTGGAAGTTTTCTTGGCAACGTTTTTCAGAAGTGCTTTACCATTGACTGCTTCCTAGGGGTGAGGAGAGTGACTGGCCCATAGGTCTCCCAGTTTGCTTTGTGCCTAAGGAAGGGCTAGAACTCACCGTCTCCTGGTTTCCAGCCTGGTGTCTCCATCACTACACCAAACTGGCTACCCTAAAGCTCTTAAACTTCTCCTTTACCTCATACCTAATAGTTTGTAACTCTACTTGGGTTTATTGTTGGATATTCTGTTGTATATTTGTGTAGATCAGTCAGACAGACAGAAAGTTGGGTAACAGATTCCCTTCTGAGAATCACTGACTGATCTTTCAAGATTATAGAATAGAATAGAATTCTTTATTGGCCAAGTGTGATTGGACACACAAGGAATTTGTCTTGGTGCATATGCTCTCAGTGTACATAAAAGAAAAGATACGTTCATCAAAATTACGGGACTGTGGATGCTATTAACTCTAGAGTTCTCCATTACTTCATCATACATACATATTTTCCCCAAACCCCTTTTTGTTTCTATTTGTTTTAAAAAAAATTGTAAACAATGGGGGAATTATAGAGAGCACAGCTTCCCTGCTATTCCATCGTCACTTGCTACCTCATCTTGTCATTGTTCCTATCACCCATCTCCTCCCACTTATGACTGTATGACTGTAACCTTGTTGCTGGTATCCTTACGATTTATATTGACTGTTTCCTAATATGATTTGATTGCTTATTTGTACCCTATGACTATCATTAAGTGTTGTACCTTATGATTCTTGACGAATGTATCTTTTCTTTTATGTACACTGAGAGTATATGCACCAAGACAAATTCCTTGTGTGCCCAATCACACTTGGCCAATAAAGAATTCTATTCTATTCTATAACCTTGAAAGATCAGTCAGTGACTCTCAGAAGGGAATCTGGTACCCAACTTTCTGTCTGTCTGACTGATGAAAATTCTATTCTATTCTATTCTATTCTATTCTATTCTATTCTATTCTATTCTATTCTATTCTATTCTATTCTATTCTATTCTATTCTATTCTATTCTATCCCTTTGCTGAGTCAAGAGAAGATGGAGTAGTAGCAGGACGGTGTGTGGCAAAGTAACTTTCAAGGATTTGCTTTTGATTTCTTGATCTGCCTTAGGCCTTAAGCATTATCAGAAACTTTGAAAACTCAAAAAAACAACAACCCCAATTAATAGGAAGTGAGTTTGGACATTAAGGAGGAGCAACTTCCTTTCTTTATTCCTGGAAGTGCTTTTTTGAAGCCAAAATAGCTATAAGCCTATGTTCAGTTGGAGAGTGGGGTGTTATGCTTTGCAAGTTCCTGAACTAAAGCTTTCTGGCAGTACTTACAGCAGTAAATCTCATGATTCATCCACTCACTGAGCTTGGATTTCAGAGACATCTATTGTCCCTATGCAGTTATTGCCGCATGCTTTGCTTACCTGCTGTTTTTAAAATCTGTTGGCCCTGTTCATTCTGACACGGAATAATCAGGATAAATTTTCTGAAAAGGTATTTTCAGCCTTGCTTATTGCAGCTCATTATAACACAAAGACCACAACTGGACAGCAATGCCTTCTGACTGTGCAACACATCTGAGGGGAGGAAAAAAAATTAATGACCCAGATCACTGGGAAAAAATTCTTTTTAAAAGAAAACCCGGGATGTAATTTTCATTCGTTTCCAATTGAGGGTATATGTGTTAGCAAGAAGGATTTCTTTTGGATTTCTTTTTGAGGTGTGATTTTTTTAAAAAGAATGTTTATAGACCTGGTGTACAAGGGTAGAAGAAAAGTTGGAAACTCTAACCATCCTATAATCCGCCTTCATTAAAACCAAAAGGAGATTTCTACGGCACCTCAAGGGTTAATAAGGCAAGGCTGCACGTATGAACCCAGAGATGGATGAAGTCCTAGGACTTCCTTTCCCCAGGAGGTGCTGCATTTTGGAGCACCCATCTATATCTTTTATTCTAATCTGCTGAAATGCTGCTCCAGAAGAACTAATTTAGCATACGTGTGATTGATGGTTATATGATGAAATGTTTTAAATGAGCAATAAAACGCCCAATAAGAAGTAATGTCCAAATTAGAAAGTGGACTGAATTATTAGCAATAAATAATTCCTTCGTGAAATTCATTTTTTTGCTCCTTCTTTCAGTTGCTTGCTTATGGCTATTAGCTTACCACCTACACCCATATAGATACCGTGGGGTTTTGGGGGGTTTGGGGGGATTTGATCTGAAAATTATTCTCCCAATTTCACATTTAAAACAGATTTTTTTAAAAAATTATACGCAGGAATTGACAACATGCAACTTGCCAGATTCCCAAAAGGTATACTCGCTCAACTGTTTTTTTATTAATAATATTTAAAAGACTAACAGGCCACAAAATGGCCAAATGGCAGGGCCTTTCACGTGAGATGCACCTAAGGCAGGTAAAGATTGGCGTCATTCACTGCCAACATTTAAAATGAGGGCATATAGCAGGGGTGTCAAACTCGTGTCATCACATTGTCGTTATGTAACGTATCAGGACATTTTCCCTCTTTGTTAAAACATGGGTGGGCGTGGCCAGCGCCTGATATATCTGGCCCGCAGGCCGTGAGTTTGACATCCCTGGCATATAGGAATTACTGAGGATAGAAGCTTTTTCTTTATTGGAAAGTAGAATTTGAAAGCAAGGAAGGAGGTTTAGGAATGGAGGCCAGGACATGAGGGAGGGGTTCAAGGTGGGAGGAGCCAATGCCAAATCTATTCATGCAATATATAGGTTTTACTAAGGTAAAAATAATAGCAATAGCACTTAGACTTATATACCGCTTCATAGTGCTTTACAGCCCTCTCTAAGCAGTTTACAGAGTCAGCATATTGCCCCCAACAATCTGGGTCCTCATTTTACCGACCTTGGAAGGATGGGAGGCTGAGTCAACCTTGAGCCTGGTGAGATTTGATCTGCCAAACTGCTGGCAGCCGGTGATCAGCAGAAGTAGCCTGCAGTACTGCATCCTAACCACTGTGCCACCGCGGCTCATATAATACAATATATATTAATGCGTCTTCTTGGTTTTCTGTAACTGGCCCCAAAAGAAAACCCAAAGACAAAAATAAAACCCAGTCTTATTAAATGATAGCCTCATTCCCAGAAAATGATTTTGGCATCATTGTGATTAGGAATTAGGAAACGATGATTACTGGAAAACTGCTGCAGGTAGTTCTCGACTTATGACCATAATTGCTGCAGGTATCGTGCCCTGGTGGCACAGTGGTTAAAGTGCAGTATTCCAGGCAAACTCTGCCAACAGCCTGGAGTTTGATCCTGACTGGGCTCAAAGTCAGTAAAATGAGGACCCAGATTGTTGGGGGCAATATGCAAATGATGATGATATTGTAAACCACCCCAGAGAATGCTGTAAAGTGCTATGGGGAGGTATATAAGCCTTTGCTATAATTGAGCCTGAAATTACAGTTGTAACTTACTGCATGCCAGTTGTTCAGCAGGTTCATTGTGTGACTGAACCAATTTTACAACATTTTTTTGGGCAGCAGTTGTTAAGCAAACTGTGATTAAACAAACCCAAAGATTGCAATGAGTGGTGTCTGTTTTTTCTTTTCTTTTGTTTTTTTGCCAGAAACCAGAAGTAAATGTGGGTTTTTGGCAAAAATCATGGTCATGTAATAGCAGGAAACGGCAAATGGCCATAAAAATATGCTGCTGGCTGAGCACCCAAAATGTGACCACATGGTTGCAGGGGGCATTGGAACTTGGAATCTGGATCGTAAATACCTGTTTTGGGTTCACTAAGTGATAGGTCGTAAGTGAAGGACTACCGGTATTTCCTGCTCCACTGTACCATTTGGAAGGTCCTGTTTCTCCCTCGGGCTGCAGGGTCTTTTGGTTTACTTAAGATGTTTTAGAAGGCTTTAGTTGGTTTGGGTACTATGGTGAGGCCCGGTTTGTTGCAATAGTCTGTTGGTTGTTTTGGATATATTTTTGATGTATGGCAGTGTAATTCTTTTTAGGTGTTTAAGTTGGAATGGTCAGACACTTTTTGATAAAGTTACATGGGCATCCATCCATCCATCCATCCATCCATCCATCCATCCATCCATTTATTTATTTATTTATTTATTTATTTATTTATTTATTTATTGGTTCAATTTATATGCCGCCCTTCTCCGGAGACTCAGGGCGGCTTACAATGCGTTAAGCAATAGCCTTCATACTTTTGTATATACCTGCTTAGTAGGGCTTTCAGCTCCCCCAAGCGGTGTTCTTTTTTATATAAAGTCAGCTTATTGCCCCCACAATCCGGGTCCCCATTTTACCTATCTCGGAAGGATGGAAGGCTGAGTCAACCTTGAGCTTGGTGAGATTTGAACTTGCAGTAATTGCAGGCAGCTGGCAGCTAAGTGCTACTTTAACAGCACTTTAGTCCTCTGCACCACCAAGGCTCTTTTGGAAGATGTTCCTGATTTTATCAAATTTATCTGGTAAAATTAATTTATCAGAGTATAAAATACAAAGAAAAATGAAAAAAAAAATGGAAAGTAAGGGAGGAAAAAGGGAAGAGGAAAAAGTGCCATATGTATAGGCTTATTTGAAAGGCAACACCATGTTTTCCCAAAAATAAGACCTGGTTTTATATTTGTTTTGGCTCCAAAAGATGTATTAGGGCTTATTTTCAGGGAAACACAGTATCAGGGTAATGCCAAGGGACCGGCCCGAATGTGTGGACAAGAGGTGGTGCACTCTGGGACTGCGCAGCCCGTGCAGCACAGATTAGTCCGAGCGCTGTGACTGCCGGGCCAGCCATCCAAGCAGCAGGCAGAGGCAGAGGTGGGAGGCATGCAATCCGTCCCACCGGACACACTGCATGGACCCCACCCACTCTGTCCCACCGTCTGTCTTTACTTGCCCACGTCTGGGATGGGGCAGGCAGCCGTGCGGTGTGTCCGGTAGGCCAGATCACATGCCTCCCCCCATACCTCTGCCTCCACCTGCTGTTTGGAAGGCCGGGCCAGCTGGCCACACCTCCTGTGCTGGCCATGCCCCCAATGCCTGATTATCTTAACTGAGGCTTATTTTTGGGGTAGGGCTTATATTACAACCATCCTCAAAAATCATGCTAGGGTGATTTATGGGAGAGTTCAATGGCTCCCAACATTACACACTCAGACTTGTTGAAAGAATGCAAGGAGGAAATTAAAAAGCTAGCATGGTCCTCTACTGCATACATAACTAGAGCTGCCCCCAGCCACTGAGCAACTCAACATGGTCTGTAAGCCTCAGTCAAAATGGACACATACAATTGCACGGATTGGAGATGCCATCTTGATTAGGTGACTTCCTTGCTCGGAGGAGTGCCATACATATTTCTCAATGCACTTACAGTGCCTGTCCCCTCCTGTTGAGTGAATTGATGTCAAAGACCAGAAGGACCAGTCTTGAGCACCTCCCTAATTCTCAGACAGGAAAACAGAAGATAATGCTTCTGCTGTTGATGCAAAGGAAAAAGGCGTCGCCCAAAGCAGCCTCACTTTCCCCACTTTTGACTTATTTCGCAGTGACGAGAGAACTGTGTGAACTAAATAGTTCAAGGAAGTCTCTTGCAGGGGTGAAATCTAAAATTTGTTACTACCGGTTCTGTGGGCGTGGCTTGGTGGGGGGGAATGTGACTGGGTAGGCGTGGCCAATTATTGTTTTTTTTTAACTTTTAAAATCATTTTTTCTACAGCCTCTTCGGTGAAGAGATTGTAAAAAAATGCTTTCAAAAGGCTCTGACGATCCCAGCTGAGTTGCCTGATCGGCAGAGACTTTTTTTCTTTTAAATGTCTCTGACGATCAGGCAACTCAGCTTGGATCGTCAGAGGCATTTAAAAGAAAAAAAGGGTTTTTTTCTTTTAAAAGCCTTTGATGATCCCAGCTGAGCCGCGCAATCATCAGAGGCTTTTTTTTTTTTTTTACTTTTAAAAGCATTTTTTTGGGGCCGAAGATCCGGTCCGAACTGGGAGCATTTCACCCCTGGTCTCTTGTCAGATTACTGAAAGAAAGGGCATGTTCAGAGATCTGGATTATGTGGATCAGAAACATCTGAGGTAGTTGTCAGAGAGGGTCTTGACCCCCGAAATTAGTTTCCTGGGCCTAACAATATTATTTGGTATGCTAGCATGCAAGCAATACAAGAAATGATCTTGCAAGGATCTATGCAGACTCCACACATGGACATAAGATTCTAAATGTATCTTACTTTCATCACCCAGGCTTCTCCATGCTGATTTTATAGGCAGAAATCCAGGGGTGAAATTCACTTACTTTCGCTACCAGTTTGTAAGTGTGAGCACACACGTGTCTCCTTCACACATGCGCAGAGGGTCAAAAACGGGATGTGATGACGTCTGGGCCTGTGGGCGGAGCCTCCCGCTACCAGTGCTACCAGTTCACCCGACCCAGATAGAACCGGCTGAATTTCACCACTGCAGAATCTGTGTAATGCAGTAACAGATTTTTAGGCAAGAGAAAAAAGAGGGTGGGGCCAGTGGAAGCAATCAATATAAATCTCTCTCTCTCTCTCATCTATCTACCTACCAACCTACAGTATCTACCTATCTACCTATCTACAGTATCTGTCTGTCTGCCTACCTACAGTACCTATCTACCTACAGTTATCTATCGACCTACCTACCTACCTGCCTACAGTATCTACCTACCTACCTACCTATAGTATCTACCTATCTTTCTGCGTGGCTGCCTATCTACAGTACGTACCTACCAACAGTTATCTAACGACCTACCTACCTGCCTACAGTATCTACTTACCTACCTACCTATCTATGGTATCTACAGTACCTATCTGCCTGCCTGCCTGCTTACCTACAGTACCTACCTATCTATCAACCAACAGTATCTACCTATCTAGCTACCTACCTAGAGTTATCTACCTACCTATCTACCTACCTATGGTATCTACCTACCTATCATCTGCCTACCTACCTACAGTATCTACTTACCTACCTACAGTATCTATCTACCTACAGTATCTACCTACCTACCTACCCAGTTATCTACCTACCTACAGTATTTACCTACCTACTTATCTATCTAGGTTGCTATCTAATTTCCCTTTCGGTATCCCTCTCCCTCCCCCTCCTTTCCCCCTCCCTTGGACAATTATCTATGCATTGTAACTAATTGAATGTGTTTCTGAGTGTGATATAAAATGTAAGTTTGTACTTTTCATCTCCTTTCAATAGATCAATGGAAATCTCGAAAAAGATTCTCTCCTGCCTTGTGAAGGGGCTTATGAAGCCTGCCCTATCCTGCTGCTTCAGGGAGCTTTATAACTGATTGTTTTAAAACCAAAGTGACACCGGAAAGGGTCAAGTAAATAAATATGCATGCCTCACCAGTTCAAAATAATAAAATTCCAATGTGTGCAAGCCTGCTTGTTGAACATATGTTTGAGGCACGGCTAAGCCATCTGGCTCAGTGTCAAGCATTTACACCAACTGCAGTCTTACACTACCTGACAGCAGAAAAGCTTTATTCCCTTGGTGTTTGGGCACAAATGGAGAAATATTATTGAAATGATTATCTGCATCAAGACTCAGATTTGGTTTGACATTTAGCTGGCTCTGTTTAATCCAAAGGGTTATCTGAATGAATAAAGGGAAGGCTCCTCCCAATGAGGCTTTGAGCAGTGGGTGCGGAGAGGGGGAGGGAAGAGGAGAGTCAAATGATTAATGAGATTGAAGGACTGGGTGGACCCTGCCCACCTCTGCCCAGACCTCCCTGCCAAGGACTGCATGTGAAATTAGGGGGGAAAGCTTTCCCTGGCTTGTCAGGATGAGTCATCGCCACTTCCAAGGCCTCTTTTATTGGGCCTGCAGGAGACAAAAGGAAAGGTAGCCGGAGAAATTATTTTCCTGTAAAACAAGTGCTTCTAAAGAGGAAGGTATTGCTCAGATCCCATTTGTGCTATCATCTGCATTGCACAGCAAGCTAAGCGGGGACGGATCAGCCTTCCAGAACAGCAGATTTTGGTCTGCCTTGTTTGGCTCTGAAATCCTTTTTTTTTTTTTTTATTAAGAGGGGGGGGGTGAAATGCCCACGTGATGCCCAAGATGCCAATAGATCAGTGGGAGAAATAGATTCCTATCTGTAGGGCTCACCGAAAGGCCCACGATTCCAGGAAATTCTCTACAATTACTTCTGGAATTTGTGACACCAAATGAAGGAATAGCCATCCATTTTTGGGGGGAACTTTACAGTAGAATAAAATACAGTAATGGATTATATCTTTGAATATTGGTTACTAGAACAAACACATGGGTGACTCATGGCGTATTTAAACTTGGCTTCTCAGAGTCATGAAAGTGTTGAATTATATAATACATTACATTTATAACCTGTACTTGCAGGGTTTTTTTAAATCTATTGTAAGGTAAATGAGGTGGGGTCCATATAGTGAAGAGGAAAAGGGAAAGGGAGAAAGGAAGAGAGACACACATAAAGAGAAAGAGAGGCAGAGACAGACAGGCAGGCAGATGTGGAACAGGTGTACAGTATATGAAATTTGCAAAACGAAACACTCCGTATTATGGTCTCAATGAGGATCAGGCCACTCTATCTTAACACTAGAGCAGAGGGAAAAAAACAGGGATTGGAATTGCTGTCAGTAACTGACATCACATGACCGCACTGCTTAGTGATGGCAATTCTGGCATTCCCAGTTGCTTTTGTTAAGCAAGGACCTCATGTGACTGCGACTTCTGACTTCCTGCCAGCTTCCCCATTGACTTTGTTTTGTGGGAAACGGGTAGGGAATGTCAGAAATCACAATCACTTGACTGTGGAACTCCACAACCTCATACTGTAATTGCAAGCCTGTGATCATGGGATGTTGCAATGACTGGCATTCTGAGAATCCACTATAAATACCATTCATTCAGTGAAATCATAATGCTTGTAACTCAAGGACCACCTGTGGGTCCCATTTCGTAGCTGAGAGCCAGTTTGGTATGGTGGTTACAGTGCTGGGCTAAAAACAGGGAGAACATGAGTTCCAATCCTCGTTAGGTGGATGATTGACATTGGACCAGTGACTTTCTCTCATCCCACATTGCAAGACTCTGGTTGTAGGAAAACAGGATGAAGGCATTATGTCGAGAATAGAAGAAATAAAGGTGGGATATAATTCCAACAAACAAACAACAAATAAATAATTCTTAGCCCTAGTTGACCATTGTGGGAATCTTGATGTTTGACAAGGTAGATTTTGTTCTGATTCCCAATAACCCTTCTTATGTTCTGTTGGAAGAAATGTCCTTCTGGGTTCAGTTCCAAGTGGGGAAAAAGACACTGGATTCATGGAAGTTGCTTGGAAAGAAGGTTTATTGATGAACAGGATCACATGGCTTCCTGAGCTCCTGAGTTCCTGAGCAGAAAAGGGAAGAGATGCTGGGAGTGCCTTGGTTTTATGCCCTCTGTTGGGCCCCACCCTAGAGTTTCCTGTTCCTGCACAAGAAATGTATCCCATTGGCTGTCAGATTCCCAGGGGGCGGGGTTTTTAGCTAACCTTGTAGGTTTGCTGGGTGATGTAATCTTCCCAGGTGACATGTGCTGAATTTCTGTTTTATTTTATTTTTTATTTTATTTTGAATTTGTATACCGCCCTTCTCCCTGAGGACTCAGGGCGGTGAACAGCCAAGTAAAAACATCAAGTACAAATATTAAAATACAGTTAATAAAAAGGCGAAAGATTTATACGATCTGAAGAGAAACCAGAGTATCAAAAAAGGGGACATATTATCACACTTGGTGGAAATGTAGGAAAGCCCAACACTATTGGCAAGATATAAAAAATATTATTGAAGAAATAACGAACATTCAAATAGAAAACAGTCCAGAATTTTTTCTATTTGGCATGATAACGGCACAACATCTTTAGGAAACGAAATATCTCATCATACATATCTTGACAGCAGCAAGACTACTGTTCACGCAAAACTGGAAATCAGACCAACTCCCATCCAAAGACAAAATCGTTGCAAAGATAACAGAGTGTGCTGAAATGGACAAATTGACGCTGGAACTCCAGGAAAAGGAAGAAAGCGAATACTATCTTGTATGGCACCAATGGTATAAATGGCTGGAAAGGAAAATCAGCAAAAATGTAGAGGACAGAAATTAGGGTAAAGACTTTCACAAGGAGATGAACCCATAAGAAATGTAAATTTGTAGTGAAAAGTTATAACATTGGAATTAGACATTTAATAATTACTCTTTATTAAACTATATAAACTCAATAACATATATTCTGTTGATGACAAAAACGTAAATGTAAAATGTTAGGTGGGTTTGTAGGTGGTGGGTTTTTTGTTTGTCTTTGTATTGTATTGTATTGTATTGTATTGTATTGTATTGTATTGTCTTTATATCTGTGTTTATATTTAATAAAAAAAATAAAAAAAAATAAAATAAAATACAGTTAAAAATATACATATATAAATTTGGCCCCGTTAATTAAAAACAATGAACAAAACACTTAAAAACACTTAAAAAATTAGGCCAGCCCGGCTTGCTGGAAAAGGAAGGTTTTAAGGGCACGGCGGAAGGCACTGAGGTCTTGGATTCTCCTTATCTCTGGAGGCAGTTGATTCCAGAGGGTAGGTGCCCCCACAGAGAAGGCCCTCCCCCTGGGGGTCACCAGCCTACACTGTTTGGCTGATGGCACCCCGAGGAGGCCCTCTCTGTGGGAGCGCACGGGTCGATGGGAGGTCGTCGGTGGCAGCAGGCTGTCTCGAAGATAGCTAGGCCCTATGCCATGGAGCGCTTTAAAGGTGATAACCAACACCTTGAAGCACACCCGGAAGACCACTGGGAGCCAGTGCAGCTTGCGCAGGAGCGGTGTTACATGGGAGCGCCATGCTGCTCCCGTCACTACCCGCGCTGCTGCGTTCTGGACCAGTTGGAGCCTCCGGGTGCTCTTCAAGGGGAGCCCCATGTAGAGAGGGTTGCAGTAGTCAAGGCGAGAGGTGACGAGGGCATGAGTGACTGTGCACTGTTGCTAGGTGAGTCCTATTATGTCCTGGAGGCCATGTCTTTTGTGTTGCAGATGAGCTGGCTCAGGCCTTAATGGCCCATTGACAAAGGTGGGTGGGGGCTGAGTTTCTGCCTTCCTTTTAGGGGGAAATATTCTGCCCTTTTAATATTTCCCAAAATATTTCATTTTTCTAGGAGAGGGGTGGGTGCTAACTTCCTATAGTTCTTAATATTCTTTTTAAGTTCCTTTCTAGTTTCTTTGAAAGTATAAAATCAGTTCCATTCTCTTTTAAGTGAGTTCTAAGTCATGTTCATTTCTCAACATTCTCTCTGCTGCTGCTTACATATGCTATTACATTGGTATGTTTTAGATGCTTTCTAGAATTTTAAATGGCACTTTACAACAATTTCATTGCCAGATTTATATCCTTTCTTTCAATTAAGTAAGGCTTAAAAGAAACTACATCTCCCTCTTGTTTACTCAGACATACGATGGGGAGTGGACACAGACACACCCACAACCCCAAACCCACATAACTATGTAGTCCATGGGTCATCCACATGATACTTGCAGGCAGTAAAGCAGGGGTGAAATGCTTCCGGTTCAACCTGGTTCGGCTTAACCGATAGCGATGGTGGCCGGTGGTTCAGAGAACTGGTAGCGATGGCAGTGCGAGGCTCTGCCCACCCGCCTGGTCGTTGTTACTTCCTGGTTTTAACCAGGAAGTAATCTGTTTTTTACCCTCTGCACATGCACAGAGGGTCCATGCGCGCACATGATGTGCACATGCAGTCGAGCGAAGTGTGCACGTGCACACGGCACATGCACTTCCGAACCGGTTGGGAAGGTAAGTAGATTTCACCCCTGCAGTAAAGTACCTGTTATTCTATAAAATGGTAACTCTAACATCAATTTTGAAGATTAAGCTAGATAGCAAGTGGCCATTTTACAGCCTTAACTTGTGACATTTGTGTTAAAGGGATCAGCTGAGGTCCCTGCTGTTGAACCGTTGTCCCAGCTGCAGGACAGCATCCCTTACCCACCTACTTTATCTCATGGCAGGAAGATTGATGATTCACCAGGTAAGTTGTACTGCCTGATTTCAACCTATACTCTCTGGGACTGGAGGATGATCACTCTGGAATGACCACTTGGATGGAAGGCAGTTGTCCCACAAAGCAGGCCTGCTCTGTGTTTATACCTGTATAAATTGTGGGAGGAAGGCTTTTGCACAGTTTCAGTCGTGCACTGGCAGTGGTGGGTTTTTGTTTTTGTTTTTTGCTTTAATTTATATGCCGCCCTTCTCCGGAGACTCAGAGCAGCTTACAATGCATTAAGCAATAGCCTTCATACTTTTGTATATTTATACAAAGTCAGCTTATTGCCCCCACAATCTAGGTCCTCATTTTACCTACTTTTGAAAGGATGGAAGGCTGAATCAACCTTGAGCCTGGTGGGATTTGAACTTGCAGTTATTGCAAGCAGCAGATGTTAATAACAGTGCATTAGTCCACTGTGCTACCAAGGCCCTTCTTTGGGGGCCTTATTTGCCCCCAGTTCGGACCGGTTCTATAGAACCGGTAGTAAAACCGGCAGGTGGCTCCGCCCACTGACCCCGATATCATCAGGAAGCTTCTGTGCATGCGCAGAAGTGTGAGTGCATGCACGAATGAAGCGCGCGGCCCCGTTGCTAAGCGGTAGCAAAGGTAAGTAGAACCCACCCCTATGCACTGTCTATGGGCAACTAAGGCACTGTGAGAAGTTTTATATCAAGATATATTTTATTCTGTATACTGTTTCCATCGTCCCCTTAAAATATTACAGAATCTACAATGGTCTGAGAATCTAGCATCTCCACTAGATAATTATTTTTTTTTTAATTTGATTTATATGCCGCCCTTCTCCGGAGACTCAGGGCGGCTTACAATGTGCTAAGCAATAGCCTTCATACTTTTGTATATTTATACAAAGTCAGCTTATTGCCCCCACAAACTGGGTCCTCATTTCACCTACCTTAGAAAGGATGGAAGGCTGAGTCAACCTTGAGCCTGGTAAGATTCGAACCTGCAGAAATTGCAGGCAGCTGTGTTAATAATAGGGTGCATTAAACCACTGTACTACCAAGGCTCTTGGTAATTGACAGTCAAGCTGAAACTAAGTTAATCAACTAAAATTAGCAAACTTCCTCAAACCCCCAAATAAGTTACCCAGACCTAATCTACATATCAAAGGTCTGCAAACACAAATTAAATTAGGCCTCCCAGAGGAACTGCATGTTCACAAGAATAAACATACCTACACACACGTGCACGCACACACACAGAGGCCTCAAGTGTCACCCTAGAATCTTCACCCTAAAACACTTCACCCCGGACAAACTCCCCCTATAAAAATTTGCTGCTGTACCCCATTTTCAGCAGCCTGCCCCAAAGGCAAACTGCTTTCAAGAATAAATATTTCTTCTTTCCTCACAGCTGACTGGATCCATTTTTATTTTATTTTTCCTTGTGCAGCCCTGGCTCAAGTTGGAACCCCAAATTATTTTTCTGACAGCACCTTTATGACCTGTGGACTCCAACTCCCAGAATTTCTGACAGGAATTCTGGGAGTTGAAGTCCACAGGTCATAAATGTGCCATAGTTGCCCATCTCTGAGCTAGAGCTTAACTATTTATTAAGCAAATTTATATGGCTGCCCAACTCATTCAGAATGACTCTGGGTGGCCTATAGAAATAAAACCCCAAACACAAAACCCAATAAACTCTAAACTTTCTGCAACTGTGTTCTGCCACAATATTTTCAAGATTGTGGTCTCTGAGTTTTATTGAGGGAGGTTTTTTTTTTTTTAAAGAAAAACACACATTACCCATTCTGTACAAAATAAAGTCAAAACAAATGAGAAAGCTAGAATGAAGGATAGAATTTCTCAAATGGAGAAGCTTCAACATTTACATGTCACAGTCATGTAGGCATGTTTGCATGAATTTGTGATGTATACTAAAGATGTTGTTAAGCAGCGAAAGAAGCACTGTAGTGCTTGTAAGTCTATGAATCAGAAAAATAGTATAAGTGGAGCAAATATGTAGAACTAAATAGTATTTGTATAATATGCTTCCAAGAAATGGAAAAAGTCTGACTCATCAAAGATCACAATGTTTATAAAACAAATAACTTGGCTCAGCATTTCAGTTCCGTACAAATAATTCTGTTAATTCTCGCATATGTACAGTATTTATAAAATCGCAGCACTGATTGTAGATTTGGATTTGAAATTAATTTGGTGATTTGGATTTAATATGGATATTAGACATGATTTCCCCTTCACTCTTACTTTTAATTAACTTTTTAATTGAGATTTAAATGAGTTCTAATGAACACAATTGGTAGCCTAATTGATTTGCTGCCACAGCATAGTGAGTGATCAGTACACAGCCCGCATTTTAATAAACTATTTTTGCATGTCAAACAGCTTACAGGTTAGTATTTTGGCAGAAGTTGGCTAAAAATAATTGGTCACTTTTTGCCTGCAAGCAACTTTTTAATGAATGCTTTGGGATCATAAAATTCCATGATTCACTTTTCTATTCGAACCTGTAGCGTCAAACCTAAATTGTTGAAAAAGACTATTTAAAGTTTGTAAAAATGGATGTGTTTATAATTTTTCAAAAGACAATGCTCAGACAGCAAAACCTACGATACATAAAACAGTAAAATAATTAGATGTTAGTAATGTTTCACATAATTACTCTGATTTCCTCTTTAAAAAAAAAGAAAATAAGATAAATTTCTGAAAACGCTATTCGTTTATCATGTTATGAACAATGAGGTGCGGGGGAAATATATTATGACATAGTTAAACACAAGGCAATAATTTCAAAACTGCATAAATTACATGTTTTCTCCTATTATGATCCAGACAGACAAAATGAACATTTTTGAAAGAAAATGACCATCGCATGATTAATTGCAAGCTCGCAGATTTTGCAGCTTCAAGAGTAAATCAACTGCTAAGAAGTGCTAACTTGCTAAAATATAAACTAATTTTAGTCTCTGGATATTAAAATATAATCCATCTTCTTTCTCCATTGGGAAAGCTAATTAGAAATTGTGACTGGCATAAGAAGAAGGAACTGTGAACACTGGGATTAAGTTTGCTTGCATGCAATCTGAACTCAAGAAAAGCTGGTCATTTCTTTGCACATTGTACTGTATTATACTCAAGTATGAGTGAAGCTTAAAATGTGTAAAGATAGAACAGATTTTGCCTAAATGGAACAGTAAATGTCATGTATAAATGCTCAACAAAAACTAAATAACATACAGGATACCAAAAGCCACAATTCCTCTACAGCACGGGTGTCAAACTCAAGGCCCGTGGGCCGGATGCGGCCTGCGGGGTGCTTAGATCTGGCCCACAGGGCTGTCCTGGAAAAGTAAAGTATCGGCCCGTGGTGCCTCTGACAGTGAAAATGAACCTCGTGAGGGCTGTGCACGGCCCTCCCATGCTCCGTTTTCAGCCACTGCAGCCAAAAACAGAACTCAGGAGCCTGTTTTCGCTAGCAGAGCGCTCAAGCCACCATAGGCGCCCCCGATACAAGTGACATTGAGCTGGCCACACCCACCCTGGCCACACCACCCTGGCCCCCAAGGTCAAACATAACCCTGATGTGGCCCTCAATGAAATCGAGTTTGACACCCCTGACCTATAGTATTACATGTCTTAAATCACAGAATCAATGAGCAATGAACAGTTTTGAGGAAGTGAAGTACAATCCCAAATCCAGAGATACATTTTCATCCTTTCAGTCACAGTAGAATTCACTATCCTCTATGTGCGTTGCTGAAGCGTTTTACCTTCCTCTTCAGTTCAGTGTATGCTTTGTCCTTTTACCTGATTAGATCAGTGGGTAAATCAGCAACTATTAGATATTTGCTTTCTTCACAAGAGATGCAGAAACCGAAACCCCAAATTCAGGTCTTTTGCCAATCTCACAGGGAAAAATCTAGCATATTGTATACTGCAACACTTGAGATATTCAGTCAAGACCCTAGAAAATCATGCCCTGAAATATTTAAATTTGCATTAGGGGGAAAAAAGATTTTGAACTGTAGACAGTCAGTCAGTCAGTCAGTCAGTCAGTCAGTCAGACAGACAGACAGACAGAGGAGAAGCACAATATGCAGTGACTATAACAATTGATAAAGCCTTATTGTCTGTTGAACCATGAAAAAGAGGCATGCAATATTATTTGGTCCAATGAAAAGTGGGACTTGGAACAGAATGATTCCTGTTCAAATCCCCCCTTGACCACAGAGCTCCCTGGGTGACTTTGGGTTTATTGTGGCTCAGTGGTTAAAGATGCTGAGCTTATCACCTGGAAGGCTGACAGTTCAGGTTTGAGACCTAAGCACTGCGCAACGGGGTGAGCTCCTATTACTTGCTTCAGCTCCTGACCCACCTAGCAGTTCAAAAGCATGCAAATGCAAGCAGATAAATAGGTACCACTTTGGTGGGAAGATAACAATGTTCTGTGTACCTTAAGTGTATTGTCATACTGGCACATGACCATGGAAGCGTTTTCGGACAACGGTGGCTCCCTTGGCTAAAAATCAGAGCTGAGCACCGCCCCCTCCCAAGAATCGGACATGACTGAACAGGGGAAACCTTTATCTTTATGAATGCTTATTTCTTCATATTATATTGTCTCGTCATATTCCAACTGTTTGATTGCATCCTATGTGTAAATAAATGTATTTAAGATATTTTTAAGGAATGTCAAGAGTCACTATAAAATTATATAGGGCAACTCAGAGAAAAATGGACAAAGATAAGCTTCCTTTCTTCTCTCAAATCAGTAGAATTCTAGATCCTCCATTTAATTTGATTGGTGGGAGATTTTGGACTGATTGTTGTGGCCCGCTAGCGGCCTGCACGGACTGTTGCTGATCCCAATGATGAGGAGGCTGGTGTGGTGTCGCGCCAGCAGCCTGTGCAGCCGGTGCTCGAGTCGGACAGTGAGGAGGCTGAAGAAGATGTGATGCCAGAGGCAGGGATTCAGCCAGGGCCTTCAGAACCTCCAGAGGCTCCTTTAAGCACAGAGGATGAAGTAGAGGAGCCTCTTCTCAATGCACGGGCATGCAGAGCTGCCAAAAGGCAGGAGTGGTTACTCAGGAGGAGGTCTCCTCGAGAGTAAGGCTTGGGGCTAATTGGCCACTCCCTTAGCCTATTTAAGTTTGCATGCAGCTTGTAAAAAGCTGCAGGAAACAACATTCATTCGTTCACTGATCATTGAATTTGGATTTTCTTTGCAAACATTGCTTCTGGGCTTTCTGCCAACTCTAGTAAGATTCTATCTTATCTGTGGAATTTCTGGCAGGTTGTTAAGAATGTTTTATGAACAGCCTGCAGTTGCAAAAGGCTGTGTTTTGAAGTAAATGGAGTTTTGTTTGACGTTTGTGTGTGCTGCATTCTTTGGGATCTGTAGCAGGGGCAGAACACTGATGATACTACTCCTTCACACAAGAAATAATTTAATTTTCCCAGGGAAGGAGGACTACACTCAAATCCCCGGTTCTAGGCTTCAAATGACAGTGAACTTATTACAACAAATGATATTTTGGTCTTCCATGGTTAATACCATAGTAGCCTCGGGCAGGATGAGATGTTCAAATGACTGATTCTAATTGGGGACCACTGAATTAGGCTCTGAAGTTGTTTTAGGGAACCAAAGAAGATTTTGTCAAACCTCTGATCATTTTTAATTGGAGGTCCACAGGAAGGATCCTCATACCTTACTCAGTATAGCATGCGATTCTGCCATTAGAGAGAGGATAACATGTGCAATGAAATGAATGAGACTGAGATTATGGAGTTTGTTGGAAGTGAAGCATTTGTGTTGATGTACCAGCATGTCTTCAAGTGGTAATCTAATCTAAACAAGGACTAGTGAAACGGTTTTCCAATTGTAATAGAAAAATGTAACTAATGAAACTAATGACCGCAAGGGTCGGTCCTCTCGCCCCTTCTGTTCAACATTTATGTGAAGCCACTGGGCGAGATCATCCGTGGTTTTGGGGTGAGAGTCCATCAGTACGCTGATGATACTCAGCTGTACATCTCCACCCCAGACCACCCCAATGATGCCTTTGATGTGATGTCTCACTGCCTGGAGGCCATGCGGGTCTGGATGGGGAGAAATAGGCTCAGACTCAACCCTGCCAAGACCGAGTGGCTGTGGCTCCTGGCGTCCCGATATAGTCAGCTGGTGCCATCGCTGACTATTGGGGGTGAATCTTTGCCCCCCCACAGAGAGGGCTCGTAATCTGGGTGTCCTCCTGGATGCACGGCTGTCTTTAGAAGAGCATATGATGGCCGTGGCCAGGGGGGGCTTTTTATCAGGTTTGCCTGATTCGCCAGTTGCGGCCCTTTCTGGACTGGGATGCCTTGCACACGGTCACTCACGCCCTGGTCATATCCCGGCTGGACTACTGTAATGCTCTCTACATGGGGCTCCCCTTGAAGAGCACTCGGAGGCTCCAACTGGTCCAGAATGCGGCCGTGCGGGTGGTTATGGGCGTGACTCGTTGTGCCCATGTGACACCTCTCCTGCGCGAGCTGCACTGGCTCCCAGTGGTCTTCCGGGTGCGATTCAAGGTGTTGGTCACCACCTTTAAAGTGCTCCATGGCTTAGGACCCGGGTACCTTCGAGACCGACTTCTGCCACCAGTAGCCTCCCACCGGCCAGTCCGCTCCCACAGAGAGTGGCTCCTCAAGGTGCCATCGGCCAAGGTATGTCGGCTGGCAACACTCAGGGGGAGGGCCTTCTCTGTGGGAGCTCCTGCCCTGTGGAATGAAATGCCCCCGGAATTGCGCAAGATCTCCGAACTCCATGTATGTTTCTGTGCCCTCAAGACCCTGCTGTTCCGCCAGGCCGGGCTATCAATGTAAATTGATTTTAAATTGGGTGTTTTAAATTTTGGGGTTTTAATTTGGGCCGAAATTATGTAATAATTTTAATTATTTTTTAATTGATGTCTGTATATTTTTGTGTTTTTAATAGGCTGTACACCGCCCTGAGTCCTTCGGGAGAAGGGCGGTATAGAAATAAAATAATAATAATAATAATAATAATAATAATAATAATAATAATAATAATAAGGATAGGCAAAGTCTAGTATCTTGGTAGGATCTTACCTGGGAACAAAGGCAGAAGATCCTGAGATCAACAATCAAGAATGATGGGCTAAGAAGGGACATAGCATAAATTCTAATTTTTCTTTCTATATCCTCCTGCCCTTTGTGGTCAATAGGTTGTCAGGCACTGAAAGGTCAGGACTACTGAAGTCATATTTCCAAAAGAGATGAGTTTTCAATCCAAAGCAAACATTAAAGCCTTCTATATTCTGGTAAGGTTTACTTATGAGTAAATGTGTTAAAGATCTGGAGCATTTGAATCAACTTATCCCGAACAGATTTGATGAGACAGGCAAACAGAATGAATCAAAGTCTGAATTTCAATTTTTGGGTTTATGAAAAAAGTACATTTACTGTTATAAAAATTTAAAAAAAAGAAATTCCTTTTCAATTAATTGTACTTGACGCACAAAATATACCTTCTCTCCCCTCTATGGTCCTTGTTCCCTCAAAGCCATCTCCAATAGGCAATAGCAATGCTCCATGTACCACTTTTTCTTCTAGGAAGCAGCATCGTTCTAGTGTAGGGTCAGTTTGGGAGGGGCTACAGCAACAACGGGTTAATTAGTCAGTGCATCAACCTGCCAATCCCAAATGAATAGAATAGAATAGAATAGAATAGAATAGAATAGAATAGAATAGAATAGAATAGAATAGAATAGAATAGAATAGAATAGAATAGAATTCTTTATTGGCCAAGTGTGATTGGACACACAAGGAATTTGTCTTTGGTGCATATGCTCTCAGTGTACATAAAAAGACAAGATACATTCATCAAGAATCATAAGGTACAACACATAATGATAGTCATAGGATACAAATAAGCAATGAAATCATATTAGGAGACAGTTAATATAAATTGTAAAAATACCAGCAACAAGGTTACAGTCATACAGTTATAAGTGGGAAGAGATGGGTGGTAGGAATGATGAGAAGATTAATAGTAATGCAAACTTAGTAAATAGTTTGACAGTGTTGAGGGAATTATTTGTTTAGCAGAGTGATGGCATTCGGGAAAAAACTGTTCTTGTGTCTAGCTGTTCTGGTGTGCAGTGCTCTATAGTGTCGTTTTGAGGGTAGGAGTTGAAACAGTTTATGTCCAGGATGCAAGGGGTCTGTAAATATTTTCACAGCCCTTTTTTTGACTGGTCCCAATGTCACACAATAGAGTACAATGTTAGATTATACAGTACAAAAAAGTATGTCCAAGGCAGGCACTGTCTGAACAAAAGAAGACTGCATTAAACAGCACAAGCAGAGTTCTGCAGTTTCATTTTACACTAAGCCCTGGGTATAGGTGTTGCAGAAT
Source organism: Pantherophis guttatus (assembly GCF_059756535.1). Taxonomy (NCBI): domain Eukaryota; kingdom Metazoa; phylum Chordata; class Lepidosauria; order Squamata; family Colubridae; genus Pantherophis; species Pantherophis guttatus. The sequence continues at coordinate 145,045,064 of NC_142063.1, forward strand.
TGCTGTGACAACTTGTTGACAGCTTAGCCAAACTACACACACACACACACAAAGACTATGGGTACCAGTGATCTGGACTGGGGGATGGCCAAAAGAACTTTGCAAAGCAGGTGAGGAGATCAAGATATGGATAAAACGAGTGATTCCCACAGGAAACTGCTAGAACCAAAGAAAAGTTGGTACTGGCCTTGTCCTTACAGTCCTCCTCTCTGAAGCACATCAATCTGCCCTATGTTGCCCACATGTAGCATCTTGAGGAGGTACTTAAGAAAAAAACACAATCCTAGAGCAGACTCTCCTAAACCATGGTTGGGGTGGGTCACCTATGGTGGATGCAGAGAGAGATGTGGCATGCTGGCATGTCCTTTGATATTTGTTGTATCAGGGTGAGAGAGATGTTTGAATGAGGCTAATGTCTGTAGACATCTCTGGACATTAAAGAAAAAGATCCCCTCAAGTCAAACTTCATCCCTGCAGTTTTCTTGGCGCCAATACCAAAGTGGATTGGGTTCTTCTCTAGAATATTGTTTGACTTCCCAGTCTAGCCTCCAACCCTGATATTCCCTGGTAATTGGTCATCCATAGAAGTAATAATGGGAGTATGGGAGGAGCAGAAAGAACCAGATTCTAGCCTTCTGTCAGCCACAGAAAGTATTTGGGCCATTCCCTTTCAGCCCAAAGTACTCTACTTCAGAAAAAAATGTAGGAGGAAACAGCAGAACGCACACCATCTTGAATTCTTGGGTGAAATCTAAAACTATCATTCCAACAATGAGGCCTTCTGAGATAAGACAAGGTTGGCCTGCTGGTAGTAACTTAAATATGGATGAGTAACTCATAATTCTCAAATTGCCTATGGATTTTATTGTCGTCTGCAATGATCTCACTGTTCATTCTCTGCTTCCCTCCTCACCTTGACATGGTTTCACTATTACAGTACAGGTAGCCCTCAACTTACGACCACAATTGAGCCCAAAATTTTGGTTGCTAGGTGAGAAATTTGTTAAGTGAGCTTTGCCTCATTTTACAACTTTTCTTGCCATAGTTGTTAAGTGAAGTTGTTAAATTAGCAATACAGTTGTTAAATGAAACTGGCTTCCCCATTGACTTTGCTTGTCAGAAGGTTGCAAAAAGCAATCACATGACCCCCTGGACCAGGGGTGGGTTCTACTTACCTTTACTACTGGTTTGCAACGGGATCACACACATGCGCTCAGTTCACTCACTCGCGCTTCTGCGCATGCGCAGATCACCCGTGATGACGTCGTGACGGGTGTGTGGGGCCTCCCGCCGGTTTTACTACCGGTTCTACAGAACCGGACCGAACCGGGAGCAACCCACCACAGCCCTGGACGCTGTAACTCTCCTAAATATGAGTCAGTTGTCAAGTGTACGAATATAAATCACGTTGACCATTGGGATGTTGTGAAAAATGCTCGTAAGTCACTCTTTTAAGTGCCGTTGTAACTTCAGTCATAGGCGAACTGTTGTAAGTTGAGGACTACCTGTACAAACAAAGTCCATTTTTGAAGACTGTTTCTCTGAGCTCAACAGTGTCTTATCAGTACAAAGTTATTGGTCTTTGTAGAAAATTAAGAAGAGTTGCAAGCACTGGGGGTGAATAAGGTGCTTTGTATATGCCCAGCCCCAACCAGTACACAACACTACAAGCAGCCCTCAGAGCCAAAAAGTTGCATGTTGCCTTAGACCACCATTTCTAGCCTGATGATCAACTTAATATATATAACATGTAACAGTAACAGAGTTGGAAGGGATCTTGGACAGGGGTGGGTTCTACTTACCTTTACTACTGGTTCGCAACGGGAGCGCATGTGCGCAGATCTTCAATTATGAGGTCCAGGCGGGTGGGTGGAGCCTCCCGGCCCTTTTACTACCAGTTCTAAAGAACCGGACAGAACCAGGAGCAACCCACCACTGAGGTATGGTGGGCCTTCAGAGATCTGTATTTTCTTTTCAGCCATCTTCATAGAAGGTTTTTTTTTAATAAATGTAGGATCCCCTTCTGTAGCTAACAGTAGAAAACAGTTAGCTAAAACAGTAACTTCTGAAGTGAGAAAGGGAGTTTTCTGGGCAAGAAGAAAGTGAAGTCTTCTCTGTGCTCTATCCTCAGTTCAAATGGCCTCTCCTCTCCCACATAGCAAATATCAGAATTGTCTGTGAATCAATGCCAGGATCTGCATCCAAGCACCTGATGCCACCATGTAGCCTGGCAGGACCAGCTTCAGGCTAAGGCCAAGGGCACTAAAGCTTAGGGGGTGCCAAATACCCTATTTTCTAAATCATTCTAAGGTGCCATACCAAGTATATCTTTGAACTGGCATCACTCATTGGGGCATTTGGGGAGATGATACTGTCACACAGGTTTCCTTTTGTTGTCTCCCTTGCTTCCTGATGGACACTCACATCCCATTCCCCCAACATACACAATACATAACAGCTTTTTTGGGGGGATGGGGAAACCCTGGTTTGAGAAAAAGCATCTGAAGAACATATTTGTTTTATATGGAGAGATGTCTACAAGACTAGAAATAACATAGTGACTCTCTTATTATTCCTAAATTATTTTACAGTGGCTTTGGATAAAAATCAAAGTTGAATCAATTGATGGCTCTTATTTTTATCTGAATGTGTAACCTCTTAAAAAGTCCATTTATTCATGTTTCTGCAATTCTGCAGATAGTACCCTTGGTTTTTATTTATACCTCTACCCTTCCCCCCCTATTTCTCTGAATGAAAAATTTTGTTTTTGTTTTTTTGGTGAAACAGTTTAGTTGCTTGCTGAAAATGCCTGAAGATTCTCCTCCCCCCACCCTCCCCGCTCCATCTCCTTCATGGCCAGCCTTTCCCCTTTCCTTCCCTGAGCCTTTCCCATTCATGAGAGCAGCAGAAGAAGCAGCACAAATAGGAAAACAGAAAATAATACCATTCTCATCTGGACCTCCTCCTGCTGTTGTAAATACAGGTACGCCTCATCGACCAGCAAAAAGCAACAATATGATTTCAGAGCTTTTTCAATATCTCTAAGGCATGTGGGGAAAAGAATGATTATCACGGGCTTAGAGATCATGCCGAGAGTGGATTTGATACGTCTAGTTTAATTACAGTAATGTTTAATTAAAAATGGTCTTCAGACTAAAGTGATGTAGATTCTGAGCATCAAATATTCTCTTCCTGACCAACAATGACATATAATTGTTGCCCAAAGTTTTATCTCCTCTGTCACTTCCTTTTAGCCAGTCCTCTGCTCCTTTTAACTGGATTTATGTGTGGCACTCATCACACATTGAGAGAGATTGGGGGTTGTTTTTCCCTGCTGGCGAAACTCGGTGGCAGGAGAGAAACCACAAGAATCTACCAAACACAATCCTTGAAGTTGTCCCACTTTAAAACTATCAGGACAGCAACACTTTGGCAATGCTCCTATAAAAGAATAGCATTCTGCAGCCAGGACAGTACAATTAATTTCTGCTATCTCAAAATCGGAGGATAGCAGGTTAACAGACTGTCTACATCTTAGAGAATAAGTCAGGGGTGAAATCCAGCAGGTTCTGACAGCTCCTGGAGAACCGGTAGCGGAAATTTTGAGTAGTTCAGAGAACCGGCAAATACCACCTCTGGCTGGCCCCAAAGTGGGGTGGGAATGGGGATTTTGCAATATCCTTCCCCCAGGAGTGGGGAGAGAATGGGGATTTTGCAGGAGCCTTCCCCTGCCATGCCCACCAAGCCACCCCCACCAAGCCCACCATGCTCACCAAGCCACGCCCACAGAACCGGTAGTAAAAAAAATTGGATTTCACCACTGGAATAAGGTGGCTTGAAAGATTGTATGTGCCCAATCTTTATTCAGTTAATCACAGTTAAATAAACCCGAGTTTGTAAACTTGTATAGCAAGCTTACTTTTCTACTACCCAAACCATTTCTGCTATAATCTAGAAAAACTTTCTCATCTCCATCTTTTCCGGATTTAATCCCCAGCTCTTCCAGGTAGATTGAAAAATAAAAAATCCTTCCCAGAAATCCCGTAAAGCTATTGCCAGTCAGTGTAGCCAGTGCCAAACCGGATAGGCTACAGTAATTAACTCTTCTCTGATTCTCAATGTCTCCTTTTGTCGCTGGCATTGCATGCTCTCTTGTGCAATTCTACCAGGTGCCCACACGTTTGAAGTCCAGATTGTGACAAGGTTTTTTGGGGTTTTTTTGCTAGTTCTCACATCACATCTTGTAGAATAGCAACACCATCAGTTTCTTTCTGGATCCACCCCAAATCGTTTTGGGAAATGCTTGGAAAGGGAAAGCAGCCTGATTAGGCGATGAATTTTGGTTCTGGGCCAAGAGTTGGGTTACTGGGCTGAGAGGGAACCCTGAGGGGATGAAGGGGGAAGAACCCCAGGAGACCAACTGTGCTTGAGTCCTTCTGCAAAAGAAGCAAACTTCTGTCGAGAGAACCAGTGTACAGGTAGTCCTCGACTTAACACTACAATTGAGCCCAACATTTCTGTTTTGATCTAAGTGGGACATTTGTTAAGTGAGCTTTGCCCCATTTTACACTCCCTCTTGCCACCGTTGTTAAGTGAATCACTGCAGTTGTTAAATTAGCAACACCGTTGTTAAATGAATCTGGCTTCCCCATTAACTTTGCTTGTCAGAAGGTTGCAAAAGGGGAGGTCACATGACCCCGGGACACTGCAACTGCCATAAATATGAGTCAGTTGCCAAGCGCCTGAATTTTGATGACGTGACCGTGGGGATGCTGCAATGGTCATAAGTGCGAAAACCGGCCATAAGTCACTTCTTTCAGTGCTGCTTGTAACTTTGAACGGTCACTAAATGAACTGTTGTAAGTCGAGGACTACCTGTATGTGCTGATTCGGAGGAGAAACGAAATGCTGGCAAGGTGTTCCAGCAATCGCTTCGGCAGCTCGTTTGACAGAAAGAGCGCGAGAAAACATGGAAATGGGAGACCTGTCCCTTTTTTACACGGTTGAGGTCGATCTCTTTCGCTAGAATCTCAGTATCCTAGTGGTAAAAAGAGATTGGATGCCGAGGAAAGGAAATCAAGGCAACTCTAGTTTCTGGATGCCTGTTTTTCCTCCTGCATCAGGGAGATAAACTGATGCTCTAGGATTTCTTTCAGATGCCCCCGTGATGAGCATGCTTCGGAGGGGAATCTCCCTTGTTGTCAGGGCTCTTTAAAAAGACCCTCAGTTCCTGGGTCCATGATATCATCTAGAGAGTCTTTGAAATTTCCTCTGTGCCTAAAAAGACAAAGCATTCTTTTCAATTAACACTCTTGGAGAGTTTTCTGGCACAGGAACTCAATTAACTCTTTGCTGGCCTGGCTAATTTCTGCATTTTAAAAAAGTAGTCTGATAATAACAAAATTGGAGCACTCAATCCACAGGGTAGCCATTAAGCCCACTCCGTGATTGTGCTGTCTGCATTCAGACCACAATTACTGTCAGAGCAATGGCACGGGGAGCTAGTTTTTGTACGCAAACAAGAATACCATTCATTACAGACCTCCTCTTCAATCAAATACAATCTATACTTTTTAAATGAATATTTGAGAAAGAGAAATATAATTTGGACTTCAGAAACCTGCAAGACGATTATTATTCAAGAACATGGGTTTTTTTTCTTTTCCCCCGTTACATTTACTGACACATATTGGAGAAGGCACCAGAACTGAGATGGATAGTTTGAGAACTAAGCACTGGGTGGCTTTAAGGAAAAGAAGAAGCAAACTAAGGCATTGTTAAGTAGAGAGGTTGTTTTTTTTTTTTTACTTTGATGTAACTTTTAAAAAATTCTATACATTTTGGAGGATTCCAGTTGAGTGGGTTCCATTTAAGTGCTTCCTGACTTGCTAAATGTGTAGAAATGTTTTAACGTTTTCTTTCCAGATAATGAGATAAAGTCCAGTAGACATTTTCAAAGTTTCACCTGTGTTATATTTGCTATAATATATTTGAACGCTACCTGCATTTTCTGCATCGTGTAAGGAGTCATACAAAAGCCCTTTTGCAGAAAGTGGGAGTAAAATGAACAAATCCCAAAGCCATGTGAATATTAGGTCTCTCTCTCTCTCTCTTTAGATCAATATGTTTCTGTGAGCTCTCAAGATCGCCTCGAGGCTCAAGGGTCAATGTTTTTTTTTAAAAAGTGATACTGTAGTATGTATCATTTTCTGCACCGATTGGTTATGTACCAGATGTATTTGTTCAATACAACATGGATCTGTATTTGTGGCCCGGAAGGTAACATTGGAAATCATAATTTTAGTTAAGATTGTGCGGATATTTTCCCTTCCTCCTATCTAGACTTTCTGCAATAGAGAATTGAAGTCAGCAATTTTGTATAAAGTGCCTGACCCAAAGAACATTTAGAGAAGGAGAACAGAGACATGGGATCATAGCCTCGTTTCAAGGAAATTATCAAGATAGGCTGGGAGACTGCCCTTGATCCAATGAGTCAAAACCAGAACACTTCTACCTCTTAAAATTCTGATGCCAGGTCACAGAGATGAGCCACATTTATTTATTGATTGATTGATTGTTTGTTTGATTGAATTTCTATACCGCCCTTCTCCCGAAGGATTCAGGGCGGTGAACAGATTAAGATTTCATATACATATAATAATTTTTTTTTATAAACAGTAAATAATAAATTGAGTCAACTTGGTGTATCTGCTAAGACCTTGGCATAGAATTTAGATGTTTATGCTAGCCCTGCTTGTTGAAACAGAAAGGTCTTCAGGGCACGTTGGAAAGTGCGAAGATCTGGGATTATTCGTATTCCAGGGGGTATTTTGTTCCAAAGAGTATTTTTTGCTATTGAGAACATTCTAACTACCATTTGTTTATTGGTACTTGATAATATTTTTAATTTTCTGAAATACCTTAAGACAAATCTCCTCAAACTTGTGCTTCCAAATGTGCTGGGACAATATGAAGGGAGGGAGGGAGGGAGGGAGGGAGGGAGGAGGAAGGAAGGAAGGAAGGAAGGAAGGAAGGAAGGAAGGAAGGAAGGAAGGAAGTCCCTTTGCCAGATAGATCTACTTAAGTATTGTAGTAAGACCTAAGATCAGCATTAGATTTAGATGACACCTGCTAGTCACCCACTGAATCTCTCTACGGCAGAGAAATGCTACCCTGTCATTTATATGAATCAATATGGCAGCCTCTGCTATTCAGTTTGATGAATAGCATTCCATTACAATTAGCTAAGGTTCTCATCATGAAGTTGGCTTTCCTAAGGTGCGGAATAGAAGATCCATCAACGTGCAAAGAGGACACTTCCAGTTGAGTTTTGCCCTTGCAGAGAAAAATAGCATTTTTTTTCATTCTAGGAAAAGCATTAGGAGAAATGAGTTAGCGGTATTACACACAATGCTTGAATAAAGTAAAAAAGGTGAAGGCTAACAGTAGTAGTAGTAGTGGTAGTAGCAGTAGTAGTAGTAGTAATAGTAGCAGTATTAATAATCACAGCAACTTTTAAACTTTAAAAGGGACTTTAAAATTCAAACAGACATGAACCTTCCGCATAACACTCCAGACTTAGTAACTGCCAATGAGAAAGACACAAAGTCTGGATAGTAGATGTTGGGGTACCCGGAGACAGCAGAAGAACTGGAGAAAATCACAAAATACAAAGACCTGCATCTAAAAGTAGAACAACTGTGGCAAAAGAAAGCCAAGACAGTACCAATAGTAATAGGGTGCGATCCCAAAACAATTGAAGTACTATTTGAACGCCATCAACATTGACAAAAATCACCCTCAGTCAGTTGCAAAAGGCAGCTTTACTTGGAGTTGCTTACATCCCCAGCAAGGATACCACCATCTGCCTATCCTCAATCCTGGGCAAAGACTTGAAAATGCCAAATCCTTGTCTGACTGTGCAACAAACCATTTTGCATTTCGTAAGAGCCGTTTTCCAATTAATCCTTTCTCCCAATAGCACAGATCTGATCCAAAGAAAATGAAAACCTGATTTTTACAAGGAGATCCAACGTCCTTCCTTAAAGCATGTGTGAATGCTCTCCAAGTTTGAATTCCAAGGCGGACCCTTAGCTGAGATTTGACAAGCAGCCCTTGCCAATCCACATTATGCGCGCAAGGGCATAATTTGCTCAAATCATAGTAAAAGCAGACGCTACCTAAGTTATCTGTTAGCACTTTGCAAATGTTAAGTCTTTTCTCCGTCTTTGCTGGGTTTCTTTCCTTGTAGCAGGAAAAGTCCCACGAGCAAGCATTCCCCCGCTTATGTGTGCCACTCATGCATGGGAGTGAAATGTGTTAACCTTTAAACAGTTTCGAAGTTGGTGCAGTTAATAGGCAGGACAGATAGTTACAAAGTCCTGATTAACTACAGAATACGGAGACATGTGAAAACTTGTACATAGCAAAAGAAAAGAGACAGCAGCTGTTACTTACCAGCCCGGAACACACCGCCAGGTACGGTTCTCCGCCGTCTGGGATTCAAAACAGCAACACTGCCCTCTTTTGGCCGAAACGAGCACGGCACTCACGCACGCCTTCCCCGAATCCAGACGCCTTTTCTCCCTTCGGAATGCTTGGCGCAACGGGAGGCTTTTGCAAATGACTTGAAAAATGGAAATTAGGTTTAAAAGTCGTCTGGGGAAAGGAAGGGGGAGGGGGAAAAAACCCCCCAAGCTCTACGCACAGTATTATGGTTCTAAAGGACCCTCTGTGGAAGGGCTTAGTAAGTGTGCAAGAAGGAGGAAGTGAAATCTCTGCAACTCATTTTGCTCTGCTTTGTTTCAGAGATGCTGGGATGGATGTCTTAAGTCTTTCCTCCTGGGGTTGGCTGCTTTTCTCTGCAGGACCCCCGTCCCAAATACTCCAGGAACCGAACTACCCAATCAGATTCTCTTCCAGAAAGGCACCAAACCAAGGCCTTCTGAAACTGTGAGAAACTTGGGCCAAATAGGGAAAAAAAAACCCATGCAGCATCTATTTCTCATTCTCATCTACAAGAGAAAACCTCTTTTCTTCCTTTTTTTTTTCTTTTAAAAAGCTGGTCTTTTCATTTAGATCTTTTTTTTTTTTCAGATGCCAGCTGAGGGAGCTCCTGGATTGGCTCCATGACCTTTAGTGAACATCAGGTTAGTGTCAGTCTATCTTTGGTACAATTAGTAACTGCAGCTCCGTTTTGACTGCAGGCAGGCAGGCTGCAACTCTGTACCAGAGAAGGGTTTTTTTTTCTTTTTTCTTTTCTTTTCTTTTTTGTTTTCCAGCATCGACTCAGGCTTTCCTGCCATTGCTATGTTCTTTTGTAAGGATGGCAGAATATTTCTCTAATCCATTTAACAATTTCCGAGTGCAATAAATGCACAGAATTTTCCCATTCCTTGATATGCTCAACAGCCTGATAGCGTGTGTTCTAACTCGGGAATAGCTGACACATGGAAAAGTACTACATTAATTACAATAAATCTGAGAGAGAAATTGATTGCAGGAAGGAAAAGATTTCTTTCTGAGGCCCTGGAAGACTTTTGGCCCAGGTAGACCAGTGAGATAAACCGGTCAGCTGACTCAGTTTCCAGCATTCTTCTGGATTGCTACGAATAAGCATGTTTTTATGGCACACCTGTTTTATAATGGATTTTGAAGTCGTCTTTATTATCATCAGTACACCTCAACTAACTTTAAAAATTGACAAAGTGGACACCAGTTTTCTATAGACTACCATTGGGCTTTCTGTAAATTCCAGGTCTGTTACAGGCTTGATAATTCCTGATGCACTTGGTCATTAGTTAATGGCTTACAGTGATTTTTTTTTTTTTTAAAGGTGGAAAAAGCCAGTCCAAAATAAACCAGGAGCTAATGAAATTGAGTTATCTGAGCCTTTAGACTTGGGGTAACTTGGAGTTAATTCTTAATCAGATTTGAGGGCAGTTTGTAAATTACAAAATGGGAGAGGGGATCTGATCTCTTCCCCTCCCCTCTCCTTTTTGTTAGCTCACTTAGTTACAGTTTTGGAAGGCTTTAAAAAAAAGGGTATGATTTGGTTAAAACTATAGAGAGTCACCTGTGAGACTTGTAGATTTCACTTAACCCTTGCCCATTCTTTAATCCAGTACCATGGAAATGCATTCGTTTATTAGGGTGGGAATGTGGGAGCTGGTCCAAAATTAAAATCATAACCTCTCTGCTCTCCAGTTATTGAATACGCAGGTAATCCTCAACTTACGACCACAATGGAGCCCAAAATTTCTGTTGCTAAAGCGAGACAGTTGTTAAGTGACTTCTGCCCCATTTTATGACCTTTCTTGCCACCATTGTTAAATGAATCACTGCAGTTGTTAAGTTAGTAATATGGTTGTTAAGTGAATCTGGCTTCCTCCGTGACTTTGCTTGTAAGAAGTTTGCCAAAGGTAATTCATGCTCCTGGGGGCACCGCAACTATCATAAATATGAGTCAATTTTCCAAGCATCTGAATTTTGATCACATGACCATTGGGATGCTGTGAAAAAAATAGGCATATCACTTTTTTCCAGTGCTGTTGTAACTTCAAATCATCACTAAGTGAACTGTTGTAAGTTGAGGACTACCTGTATTTGTTTATTTCTGCCAGTTTTTTGGTTAAATAAGCACTCAAAGCTAACGCATTTTCAATGAACCCTGAAAAGGCTGGAAGAAAAGGACGAATCTTTACAGATTTCCGGAACACCATTTTCAGCTCACCAAGAAGTGTGGGAAAATCATTTGCAGGCCAGACAGGTGGGCTTCTAACTACTGAGGCATCTGCCAAATAGCTTATCCTGCACATCTTAGCAGATGCAGAGATATGTAGAGCAAAAGGGGAATCCATCAAGTAGTTGTTGGAGACAGTTGAATGGAAAGCTGAGCGATTACATGAATCGGCTCTAACTTAACTGTTGGTCCCACTAAACTAATCAGGTGATCATTCACTTTTTTGCAACTGTGATACTTCGCACCTGAAGACAAACCAGGAGTTGAGGGAACACAGCTTTTGGGGGCTTTGAATTAATATGAATTTCACCATCAAAACAATCAGACCTGTTACAGGTAGTCCTCGGCTTGCAACAGTTCATGTAGGGACTGCTCAAAGTTACAATGGCACTGAAAAAAGTGACATAACCATTTTTCACACCACCTTTGCAGCATTCCCATGGTCACGTGATTTACATACAAATGCTTGACAACTGGTTCATATTTATTTATTTTTTAAAAAAAACAATTTTTATTGGGTTTTTTCCTCCTCTCCCACCTTCATCCACATTTTTTTTTTTTTGAACAGTGTCTTGATCGTTTCTTATTTTATACAATTAGTCAAATTCAAATACATTTTACTCAAATACAATTTTTGCCAATATCGTCTTCCCCCCTTTTCCTTTTTTTTTGAACATACCTCAGTATTTCTATACTTGCATACATAAACACCTTCTTCATTTATCCTAAATTCTAACTTTACTATTTGTACATATTTACCCTCTTTTATTCTTAAACAATTCATTCTTTATCTTAATATATTTATATTTGTTTGTTCAGAGCTGCCTTTCTTCCACTTCAAGTTTTTTATTGTACAGCAACCTTTCTTCTCAATATACTCCTCAAAATACTGGTTTGTATTTATGACGGTTGCATGTGATCCCCTTTTGTGACCTGACAAGCAAAGTCAGATTCAGTTAGTAACAACTGTATTACTAACTTAACAACCGCAGTTATTCACTTAACAAATGTGGCAAGAAAAGATGGGGCACTTAACTCACTTAACAGATTTCTCACTTAGCAACATAAATTCTGGGCTCAATTGGGGTCGTAAGTCGAGGACCACCTGCATAGGAATGCCTTTACAAAATAAAACTAGTTTTGGCAGTCCTCACTCCAGGTAAAGCAATTCAGTTAGGAGTGGATATGGGGTGGAGGGATGTTTACTCTCAGATTTCTTAGTAAGTTACCTAGACAATTGTGCTGAGTTTCCTCGTGGCACAAGCACACTCATACACAGCATCCTTGCCTACAACATCCCAAACTACTTTTCTCCCCCTAATCGTTATTTTCATTTGATTCCCCTTTTGATCCTAAGGAATTTGCTTACTATTACCTGCCAGAGAATAGGTCCTTGTGCAAATTCCTCCTGACAGCAGTATGCAAACTCTTATTATGCTAAAGAAAGAGGTAGATTCCAATAGTAATATATGTCTTTTGTGTAAATGTGCATATTGACTTTCAGAAGCATCCGTAAAGCTCTGCGTTAATTATTTGGGCAGCCATTTTCTTCGGATTCAAGAATTGGATCTCTTCAGTTATGTTTTCCAGAAGCATTCTCTCCTCAGACCTCTCTCTCTCTTTAGTTCCTCAGATGGGGGAGGGAGATGGGGAGAAACTTAACTAGTACTCCCTCACTTAACTAGTACAGAGAGGACACTATTGCTCTAAATGCAGGGGTGGGGAGCTGGTCTGCATCTGATACAGCATCAAAAGTAAAAGCCCCTCAAAGACCTGTTCTTGAATCCTCCAGAAGAGAAATAGCCCAGCAACTATTCTTTCTGTTCATACATGAACAGAAGTGTGCCATTTTCCTATTGAACAAAGGTAAATGGAAAAGGAAAATCAGAAACAGGTGATACCTCAAATCCTTGGCAAATTCAGGAGGAAAGAAAATAACTCCTCACCGATTCATTCCATGTATGCATGTGCATGCATGTACTTCTTATTCATATATACAGGTAATCCTAGAATTAACAACCATAATAGAGCCTTCCCATTGTGATTGAAACTTGTGACAGTTGTAAATTGGGTCACCCATCCTTTTTTTTATTTTTACAGCAGTTGTCAAGCGAACAGTGTGGTTGTTATGCAACCCAATGGTTTGCTATGGGCACAGTTTTGCCAAAAACCAGGCTTGGGTGAAACTGTTATAAAACTCAGTCAAGTGACCTCAGCATGCTGCAAAAAGCCCTAAATGTGGCCTGTGGCTGATCACCCAAAGTTCAGTCACATGACTGTGGGAGGTCATGATCATCTTCAGAAATTCGAATCCAGGTCGTAGATACCTATTAGGAATTCTGTGGCAAGTTTGAAGGTTGTAAATCGAGGACTACCTGTACATGCGTTCAATTTACAGGTTGCCCAACTCCTGACGGCAACTCTGGTTGCTGTCATGTTATTATGGTACTAAAAAATTGTCCAACCCCCCCCCTCCCTCATTTCTTGTAAACTCTCTCCTATAGCTGCTTTGCAAGCCAAATTAGATTAATAATTGGAAGTTCTGTAATCTGAGAATTCATTTTCAGCTTGTTGTTGACTGGATGCCATTTCCTATGAGATGACTGAAAGTCAATTGAAAGTCTTCTTGGATTCATCATTCCTGCTTGATGAGCTGGCAGCAGCTATGGCCAAGAAGGCCTCTGCACATCTTCACCTGGCGTGCCATTTGTGTCTTTTCCTGGGCACAATTAGCCTCCTTGGCATTAGGCCTCCCTGGCATTCCAAGGCTAATAGGCATGAAGAGAATGGTGGGCCTACTTCAGAGATTGGAGAGAGGATTTAGCAGTGGTGCGGAAGTCCCCCGAAGTGAAAAGAAATGCGCTGGATCTTCAACAATACAAGGGCAAGACATTCTTCTGTATCACCGGCCCACATGGAGCCTCAAACCCTCAGAACATCCCAATAAGAATTGTGTGAACTTTGTGGTCACAGATGCCGAGAAACTACATAGAAGTAGCTGTGGTTAGAATGCAGTCTTGCAGGCTAATTCTGACGACTGCCAACAGTTTGATCCTGACTGGCTTAAGGTTGACTCAGTCTCCCATCCTTTCGAGGTCGGTAAAATGAGGCCTCAAGTTGTTGGTGGGGGGGGGCAGTATGCTGACACTGTAAACTGCTTAGAGAAGGCTGTAAAGTACTGTGAAGCGTTATATAAATCTAACTGCTATTGCTATTGCTTGCGGGACCACTAGGTTTTGTGGATTTCAATAATTAACAAAGCTGCCATGCCTATCTAATTTGATTACCAAGACCAATCCATTTGCTTATTCTCCTTTTATCAAGCAAAAATAGAACCTGTCAGATGAATTAGCAGCTTTTTTTTACAGTATACACTTATTACGAAATGAATTCAATGGATTTAGTGGGGCTTACTCTCAGCTAGGAATTCAATTGCCACCTTACTCACAGCTTAAACGGGCTGACTTGCTAATGAAGAGTCAACAGCAGCTTGCTCTAACCTACTGCAGGATTTTTTTTTTTTTTTTTACAGTTCTGAAGTAGGATTGACAAGGCAGAGGGCGAACGATTTCATGACATGTGATAAATCTGAAGGGGTGACAGAAAACATGTAAAAGGTACGAATTATCAGGGCTCATCGGAATGTTAGTTCAGTATATACAAGTTGAAGGATTAAGTCCTGGCTGAGCTTCCGGCACGGAGAAGGTGTCGTGTGGGCTTAGCATGACACTCTGATTAAGATGCTGACAGAGCGCACAAAAACCCATTTGTTGGACATGTCAGATGGATGTGGCATCAGTCTTTGTCTAGGAGAGTTCAGTTTTCTTTCAAAAGATCCATGTGGATTTGCTGTGGGGAGAATAGGCAAGGAAAGCAGCAGATTTGCTTAATACAAACAACATACAAAGCACATAACAATGAAAATCAGGGCGATTTCTATAGCTCTAGTAAGTGCAGGGAAACATGACTGAGTATAAGAAGTGTTCCCTTTCATTTCCTACTTTCCCCAAACAGTTCGTATTATATAGCTAATTCTCCTCCTACCTGGAACTAAATTGTGAAGCCGACTACTTTCTGAAAAATAAAATGAGGGAAAATTGGAGCCAACAATGTGTTCTGATTATTCCTATGTTATAGAATATTCTCTCAGGGTGACAAACCATGTTTAACTCACTGGGGATAAATAGGGAGGAATTCCTTCTGATTTACATTCATTCATGTGAGACATTGTTAAGTAGCTACCTTATTATCCAACCAAAGTTAATGCAAGAGTTTCACTGCATTTTTCCATAGCTGTAAGATTTACATTTTTTCAAAATTTTAACTAATCATGGTATTTGATGCAAACAAAGGGAATACCATTTAAACTATTTGAACATCAAGATTTTTCTTCCCCATTTTTTGAAAATCTGGGTACCTCATCTCCTGTTTTTCTGAATAGGGAACGCCTTTTAGTATTGTGGTCTCAAAATGACACATATAAATGATATTTGCATATTTGTCTGTGTCTTTTAATCAAAATTTTCTTTTGTAAACCAGTTGCTCCTGAGGAAAACAGTAACTAATTTTACACAGGCTTACAACCACTTCAGAATTTTTCTTTCAAACTTCCCGTAATTGGCGAGGAAGAGAAAATAAAAAAGAAAGGGAAAAGAAATATTTAATCATATTCATGAAAAGCTATCTTAGTTCTCCAAGTGCTAGCCGTAGGTAGCTAAAATGCCACCAGCATGAGAGGGAAACTATGTTTGAAGGTACAATATATGTTAGGAATTCAGAATAAGCGAACAGAATCCTTGGGGCTATTAATGTATCCACTTGCAATTTAGGTCCTTGTCTCTCCTGGTTGGTGAGGACCAGAGTTGGTATTCAACCAGTTTGGGCGAACCAGTAGCTCCAACGATCAGCTGGCCCCATCCTCCCGCCCCCGCCCTATCCTGTCCTTTATTTCCTGCTTTCTAGCTCATCTCAATCATGCGGCACAGCTGATTTCTCCCCCCCTCGCTTTTCTACTTACCGTTGCTGACTTGGAAGGTAAGTAGCTGAGCTTCTAAATGCTCAAATTTTTAGTGCGAAGCGAACGCTCACCGAATTGGTTGTTAAACCGGCAGCATTCCGCCACCGGTGAGGACCTCTAGTAAATGTATTATTGAGAGAGGACATGGTCCTGCCATCTTTGAAAGAAACCGTGGTCCATCCTCTCCTCGACAAGCCCATCAGTGGATCCAATAGAGTTGAACATTTTTGTCCTGTCTCCAGAGACGTTTTCTGAGAAGAAGGTTGGCTTGTAGAACCAAAGGGTCTTGGAGGAAATGGATTATCTAGATCCCTCAATGGCCTTCAATACTATTGACAGTCTTCTGCACTGGCTCAGGATATTGTGGGGCATTATAATGTTTCTCCTCCTTCCTCTGAGTTTGATTCCATTTGAGGCAGAGGTGGTATTCAGCAGGTTCTGACCAGTTCTGGAGAACCGGTAGTGGAAATTTTGAGTAGTTCAGAGAACCGGTAAATACCACCTCTGACTGGCCCTGCCCCCATCTATTCTCTGCCTCCCGAGTCCCAGCTGATTGGGAGAGAATGGAGATTTTTACAGTATCCTTCCCCTGCCATGCCCACCAAGCCACACCCACAGAACCGGTAGTAAAAAAATTTGAATCCCACCACTGATTTGAGAGGGGAGAGCAGTCTAACCTTAAGTCTCTTCTTTTTGGTGTACCTTTCCCTGTTTTTGTTCACCATCTACATGAAGCCATTGGGGATGTCATCTGTCACTTAAGAGTGCAGTATTATCAGCATGCTGATGATATTTAGTTGTACTATATATCTTTGTCCCGGCTGACCAAGTGATTATTGAGGTTGTGGGAGTCAGGATAAATAAGATTCACCTCAATCCTAGCAAAACTGAGTTGCTTTGGGTTACAGGTCCTCTTAATCCTAGGATTGGAGAATTTCCATCTTTCTCTTGGCAGGGTGTGGGCAGTGGTGGGATTCAGCCAATTTGCACCACTTCGGGAGAACCGGTTGTTAACTTTCTGAGCTGTTTGGTGAACTGGTTGTTGGAAGAAATCATTAGGGCAGAGAACCGGTTGTTAAATTACTTGAATCCCACCACTGGGTGTGGGGTATGGGGAATGGTGCTCCAGTGCTCAGAGCCAGGACAGAATTTGAGTATTTTCTTGGACTCCCAACATTTTCTTGTAAACCAATTGGACCCATTCATGAGTCAGTCATCAGTATTTTGTTTTTTTTGTTTTTTTTTTTACAAAATAGAAAGAATGATTACATGAACAATACTTTCATGGAATCAGCAATTATTTAAAATAAAAAAGGAAGGGAAGTGATGGGGAAACCCAGGAAAGAGAAGGAGGAGGAGGAAAAGGCTGACACATAATAAGGAGCTGACAATAGGAACAAAATACAAGGATCTTTTTAGGTTGTAGGTAGAAATAAAAATATACTGTAATAATTTGGGGCAAGGAGACTGCCTGAGAAAAAAGAAAGAACAGGAAATGCATAGACTATGCATGAGAAAGTATATTTGGACCACAGATGTTTCCTTCTCCCAAAGTTGATAGACTTGGAAAGAACTTCACTTAATGGTTTGCTGGGATTTGGTTTCATCCACACAATTTGGTAGGGTGGATTAATCCTCACGAATGATGAAAGAGTAAGATACCCCAGCTCTTCAGGGAGATGTGGGCCTTTGTGGGGTTCACACAAAAGGACTGATTTTTGTGTTTCCTAGAAATACAGGTAGTAGAAATTGAGCCCAGAATTTATGTTGCTAACTGAGAAATTTGTTAAGCGAGTTTTGCCCCATTTTACGATTTTTCTTGCCACATTTGTTAAGAGAATCACTGCCGTAGTTAAATTAGTAATGTGATTGTTAAGTGAATCTGGCTTCCCCATTGACTTTGCTTGTCAGAAGGTCACAAAGGATGATCACATGTCCCAGGGACACTGCAACCGTCATAAATATGAACCAGTTGTCAAGCATCCAAATGTAAATCATGGGGAGGCTGCAATGGTCATAAGTGTGAAAAATGGTCATAAGTCACTTTTTTCAATGCCGTTATAACTTTGAATGGTTAATAAATTTGGGTGTTTTAAATGTGGGTGTTTTAAATTTGTCTCGGCCAAATTGTTTAATTCGGTTTTATTCTGTTTTTAAATTTTGTATTTATGTGTTTTCTTCTGTGGCTGTTCACCGCCCTGAGTCCTTTGGGAGTAGGGCGGTATATAAATCCAATAAATGAAAATGAAATGAAATGAAATGAAATGAACCGTTATAAATCCAGGACTACCTGTATACAGTATACACAGGCCCTGGGCCAGTGGTGGTCTTCAGCTGGTTGTAACGGGATCGGGTGAACCATAGCGGTGGCTGCGGGAGGCTCCACCCATCCACCCAGACATAGTCACGTCCCGTTTTTGTCGCTGTGCACATGTGTGGAAGGCCATGCGCATGTGCAGATGTGGCACGTGTGAGTGAAGTGAGCACGCACGCTCACATTTGCGAACCAGTAGCGAAGGTAAGTGAATATCACCCCTGTCCTGGGCAAAGCAGAAGATCATGTAACCATTATAAAAACAACAACATTGCCTAACGTGCGATAAAGTGGGGGGAGAGAGAGGGATTTAGTAGGGATCAAAGCCTATCAGTTTCCTCTCCTTTGTCTTTCCACCACCAAAAACCTCACTTGTGACTCCTCTTTGCTCCTTCCTGTTGTACGTGAAGCAGCCTGATCAGCTTTCCAGCATACATTACACCATTGTCTTTTGAAACACTCAGCTGAAGCCAGCTCTGCACATCACATAGAAGGCTGAAACTGGGTTTTTTTGTCCGACATTTTGTCTGGCATCTGACATTAGCATTGCTAAGTGTCAAGTGGCTGAATGCTTACCAAGTTGGATATTGTGTGGCCACATCATTCATCCAGATTAGGGGGAGAAAACGGGGCTGCGGGAAAGAGGAGAAAGCAAAGCAACTCTGTAGGCACAGAGGTTCCCTATGCAAGAGTGGCGAGAAGATGAGAAAGGTTATGGCACCTTTGCTATAAATTGGAGCATCTCCATTGTTTATTGTGCACAGCTGGCGCAAAACATTGATTGCTCTAGCCAATAATATGTAAATAATATGCAGTAGATGCCCGACTCCATCCAATCCTGCCCCTTTGAGAGACTTGACTTATTTGTCGCCAGTGGGGATTTTTTTGGGAAAGTAGAAATTTGCACACACTCCTATGACTTACGGTTTCATATCCACCAATCCAGATATCCAAAATCTACATCGGTCATTGAGAGGCTTCTTAGCACACACACTTTTCCAAGGGATTAAAGCAGCTGCATCTTTTGTGAGGTTCTAAGGCTGCTTCAGAAGCTGCTGTTGGGTATCTCTTTCGGTGGTTGATGCACAGTTATTTCATTTGACTGAACGTGCACAGACTGCCAGAAGCCAGTGGTGGGTTCCTCCCGGTTCAGTCCGGTTCGGCCGAGCCGGTAGCGGTGATGATATGACATCACCGAACCGGTTCTCCCCCCCTGCCCTCCCACCCCCCCACATTATTCTTACCTTTTATTTGGTCCCACCCCCAATCTATTGCTGCCTCCTGAGTCCCAGCTGATGACTAGAGGGAAAAAAACTGTTTAAACTCTTGCCGCAGGGCTTCAAAGGGCCGTCCTACAGCTGATCAGTGTTAAAAGCAAACAAATGAGTCGGGTCGTAAGTGCGAGGACCTTCCAGAAATGACTCTGGCCAGCTAGCCACACCCACCTAGTCACATGACTTCCAAGCCACACCCACAAAATAAGCCACGCCCACAGAACCGGTAGTAAAAAATTTTAGAACCCACCCCTGCCAGAAGCGGTTTCTGAAACAGACCTAGGAGCTTTGTCAAAGATGTTGGCTGTTTTAACTGAGGCACACACATTGTAAAGCACCTCTTTTTAAGGGTTTGAACTCCCCGACTTCTTCCTCTCCCCCACCCCTCCAAATCTGTTAATATTTTCAGCTTAAAGACCACACCAAAAGAAGTTTCCCAATCTTTGATTTACTGTATCTGAAAGTAAATTTCACAAAAGAGAATTGCATTCATAACCAGTAAAGTGGCCAATATTATCCAATATAGGCTAAAAGGTTGTCCATTTATACCCCATACTACTATATATTGTATTGTTTGAAAGAAGGTGAATTTATATACTACCCGTTCTCACTGTTTGGAGTGATCCTAGGCAGCTCTACAATTCGTATAAATCCAGGATTGATTTTGGAACATTACAACAAGCCCATCAGGAATTGCCCTGAGTACAAATATAATTTCCTGAACTTAGTGTTGCTTTTCTGGCAAATAGTCAAATGAATGCATAAATCAATAAAAGAGCCATAGTCCAATAGTCAGGTGCATCATTTGCATGCAGAAAATCCCAAGAAGCAAAACCAAAGTGATCCTGAGATCCTGAAAACTCAGAATTGAATGAGTTCACAACCACCTAACTGCTCTACGTTCCACAACATACGTTCAGAATGGCCCCATATGACTTACTAGTATGTGGGGAATTCATGCTTTTAGTTTGAACCAGAACTGGTTATGAAGTGACAAGCACCAAAATATGAGCTACTAAAGGTTATGATTAGAAGTATAATTATTTGGAAGTAATTATGATTGCATCTGGTTACAGCTACATTAAAAGGGGTGCGGTGGCTGATGTTGGACTTGTTGACTAGACATTCAATGATTTGAGAACAAGCACTGCATAGCAGGCTTCTTGACCCAGCTCCTACCAGCCTAGCAGTTCAAAAGCTAGCAAATGTGAGTAGATAAATAGGTACCACTTTGGTAACTGCATTCTGTGTGCCTTGGCCACATGACTACGGAAGCAACTTCAGACAATGTTGGCTCCCTCGGCTACGAAATGGAGATGATCACTCCTACAGTCAGACATGACTGGACAGGGGAAACATTTAATTTTTACAGCTATATTATGGTTTTATAAATTCACAATTCACTTTACTTCGTGTTAGAAAAACATTACAATTGTCCTCTTCTCAGCAGCCAGAGAAAAGAATATAGGCTGTTGCTGATCTTGACAAACTATCACCTGGTCTTCTGGGCTCTGTGAATCTTCACACTGTGCAAAATATAACCAAGATAGAGTTGGTACCTCCATGAGAAGCATGCCTTTGGACATAGCTGTAGGGAAGAATAGTTTGCAACGACACAACCATCTTAACTGGCTCTTCACAACTTTCTCTCCTTTAGTTTTATCCAGCTGATACTCTCCAGATAGTTCTAGTGGGCTACAGCTATCAAAATGCCAAACTAGAGTGATGGGTGGGAATTTTGGAAGTCTTGCCACAACTCATTGGAAGAGCAGCAGATGATGAAATACGGCCCCTGTTTTGGGAGCGTATATTCTGGGTAGCCGTTCCTTTCTGTCAGGTTTTTCAATAATTTAGAATGCTCTGCAGTGGAACGAAACAGAGATAGTTCAGTTTGTGCTTAAACAAATCCAGGGTAGGTTCTAATTACCTTTATTACTGGTTCGTATCATGCCCGTGCGCGCTCTTCTGCGCATGCGCAGATCACCTATGATGACGTGCAGGTCAGTGTGCGGAGCCTCCCGCCGGTTTTACTACTGGTTCTTGTGAACCAGTCTGAACCGGGAGCAACCCACCACTGAACAAATCCAATATACACAGAAACCTAGACTCTGTGCCTGCTTCATAACTTTGAATGTTATAACAGAACCTTATTTTGTCTTATTGCTTATTATTGTTGGGAAGCTTTGTAATTAGAAATTACAGATTTTGTAATTACAACGATGAATGAAATTGCCCTATTACAAAGACAATGACTGGAAAATTTAAGGAGGATTCAAGGCACATTTTGTAATTTTGTCAAAGACCACTTCACTCAACTAACAACTTGAGGCCAAAACTGAGCATTTGCAGCAAAGCCCAAGTGGCCTACAGAGTTGAACCAACATTTAGAGAAATGTATTTTAGGATTAATTTGGCTTTATTTTCACCTGACTCTGAAATGCCAGAGTTTCAAGAATATCGATTTCATACTGCATATCGTAAAAAGCTATCACTCATGGCAGAATAAAGAGTAAAATCTATCCTGCTGAAAACTAATGCATACATAGAATCACTTCAACACATATTTTAAAGAGCATTATGTAATACATTAAAAATAATGATTTTGAGACAAATTAAGCCATAACAGCCTCAAATCAGTTTGCCTACACAGTTAATATGTTGATTAATGTCCTGTTAGAACCAAGACACTCATTTTTATCTCATTATTCAACTCAGTGTTTTCCCAAAGCTATTGAATAAAAATGTAATTATTGCTCTAAATTATGTTATTATTAACTTTCACATGGTGTTTCTTGATAAACAGCATCACAAATGGAAGAGCCCAGTGGCAGAGAGACAAGAATAAAAACCACATCAATAAGCAGAGCCTTTTAGAAATGTGTATTAGAAGAGGATTTGAGTAAATAACATGTAGGCAGAGTTTTTAAAAACAATGTATAATTGCAATATGGAACCAAATGGTTTGAAAACACGGGGACAGAATCTTCCATTTATCAACTGAGGTATAACTTCTAAAAAAAAAATACACAAAGCTATTTCAGTTTGGAGTTGAATTCTGGCACAATTTTTGTTCAGAAAGGTTTGAAAGTGAGAAAATTGATGCTGGACCAAGTATATAACAGATAGTTCTTCAATTAAAAACTGTAATGTATTACCCAGGAACAAGTTGCATCTGTAACAAAGCAGCAACACCAAAATGATAATGTGTTTGCAATCATGAAAACACTACCTGTACTTGTGTCAGGACATCAGGTTACATCATCAGACGTGCCATTGTTTGCCATTCCTTGCCCCTCCCCTGGATTTCCATGGAAAGAGAGAAAATATTGGTCTGATGCATCTACTCCTAGTCATGAGAAAGCTGTCCACTTGAAAGCAATCCACATGAAGAAGATCTTCAACCTTACTAACTCTTCCAATATTTGAGGGACTGCCACAAGGATGTCAACCTATTTTCCAATGGATGGAAACTAATTAAGGAGAGAAGCAACCTAGAACTAAGGAGAAATTTCTGAATAACTAACCAGTGGAACGCTGGCTTTTAAAATGAGATTGGACAGCCGCTGTTCTGGAAAGGTGTAGGGTCTCCTGCTTGAGCAAGGAGCTGGACTAGAAGACCTCCAAGGTCCCTTCCAACTCTGTTATTCGGTTCCGTTCTGCCAATCTGTCACAGTAAAACTGAACTAGATGGATCAATTGTCCAATGTTTTAAAAGGAAATGTTCTACGTTATGGGGTCAGCATTGATGTGTAGAAACCCTAACCACGGTTTCTCCTCAGAGGTGGTATTCAGCAGGTTCTGACCAGTTCTGGAGAACCAGTAACAGAAATTTTGAGTAGTTCAGAGAACCAGCAAATACCACCTCTGACTGGCCCCGCCCCCATCTATTCTCTGCCTCCCGAGTCCCAGCTGATCAGGAGGAAATGGGGATTTTGCAGTAACTTTCCCCTGGAGTGGGGTGGGAATGGAGATTTTACAGTATCCTTCCCCTGCCACACCCACCAAGCCAAGCCACACCCACCAAGCCACGCCCACAGAACCAGTAGTAAAAAAATTTGAATCCCACCACTATTTCTCTTCCTTCCTTGGCAACTTTTGGTTATGGGGACTTACTAGAAATCACTACAATCACCCATGCTGGCTAGGACATTCTGGGACTTTATAAGGTTGGGAAATATTAATCTCATCCAGTGTTTCTATGATTTATGGGGAAAGCCATTCATAATACTCTAAATATGTATTGTTAAAAATTATCTTCCCACATAGGCCCTTCGAGTTAGACTCCCATTTTCATTTTTCTAATATCAAGAGGACTTAAAAGGCCTTTGTCTGTGACCTTTATCTAAAACAAACACAAGCCTGAAAAACTCTGATGGGATCTTGTCTCTGTGTTGGAACCCTTAATGGAGCTCTTCCTTTTTTTCTATCTTGTCAGATATATTATCAAACAGACTCTTCAAAGATAACTGTATCAAATCCTCCACCTGAGTATTATTCAAACTAAGCAAGCTCTTTTCAGAATTATGATTTTGTCATTGTTATGCAAAATTCTGTTTTCATGCATTCATTCCCACAAGAATGAAGCTTTCTAGTAATGTTATCTAAGGCCAGTGTAGAGAAAGAGCCCCTGTATTGGAAACTTGCAGTTTCTTTGGTTTAGTAAAAATGATGCGCTTTAAACAGGATTTTAAAAACCTAGCTGACAATTCTAGTTAACTATTCCTAACACACACACACCCCTTTGCTCTCATTTGTTGGTTTTACAAGGGCTGAATTTTTTGGCTTGAACTTGGTATGATCCCATTTATAATCTCAATGCTAACTCAAATTTCAAGCACTCTAGCTTAGTGTTGAGGTGACAAGTGATTGGGCTGACAACTCTCTCTTTCTATCAGCCAAACCTCTTTGCCTCTTTTTCGTTCTCAAGAGAATTCCCTATGCAAATTTAAAAGGTTAGTTATCTCATTGAAATAAATAAGTGACTTGTATCTGTTGTGCATTTGCTAAAGCTGATCTGGTTGGATCTAGGCAATTCCCAAGAAACTACTTGCCATACCATATAAACCCTCTTAACTTCCATGATCAGATATAAAACTTACTACCATATTTTTCGGAGTATAAAATGCACTTTTTCCCCCCATAAAAGAGGGTGAAAATTTGGATGTGCCTTATACACCAAATGTAGTCCCGCACACCCACCAGCCCCCCGGAAAATGGGGTGCACAGAAGTGGCAATAGGCTATGGCAATCCCTGCAGCCTGAAATAGCTGGTCTTCGGGAGGCCGATCCAACTGACAATCAGTTGTTTGTGCTAATCAGGCTATGCTGAAGCTGAAATTGAAACAGGCTGTTTGCTGCAAGGAGGCAAATTGCTGGGAGGCAGAGGCAGATTTTTTTTTCTTGTGCTAATCAGGCTGTACTGTAAATGAAACTAAAACTGAAACAGGCTGTTTGTTCTTTGCTGCAAGGAGGCAAATTGTTGGGAGGCAGAGACAGAGGCAGATTTTTTTTCTTGTTTTCCTCCCCAGAAAAGGTAGGTGCGTCTTATAGTCTGGAGCGTCTTATATTCCGAAAAATACGGTAAACGTCATACAGCTTTAACTTCTGTTGATTTCAGTGAGAATTAAGCATGAGTTTAATTTTTCATCCATTCAGGAAAACGGTAGACTTAAAACATTTTCCCATTAGGTTAATTTCTGCCTCAGATAAAATGGTTCACTCATTTAATAGAATAAATTGTACAATTATAAACGATGGGCATACGGTAATACCAGTTGACTTAACAATCAAACATAATGTCCTGCTTTCATTTACAAACTATTACTGACAACAGATCATCATTTCAATAGTGAATTATCTCAGATAGGTTCAGGTAATCTTTTTAGTCATCTAAATTTTCAACACTTTGCAATTGTCCAGGAAGCAAAGTGAAATATTGTGTTTTCAGCAGTGATATAATTAAACCTATCAGATGGTACCCTCTTTATGTGCAGAAAGGACAGATTCACTATTGCTTCCCATATCATGTGTGTTCTCTTTCTTTGTCTCTCTCTCTCCCTCCCCGCCCCCCTCTATCACACACACACACACACACACACATACACACATGTCATAACCAACTCTGGACAACTTCCAATCAAAAATAAAAACAACATAAAAACCATAATTAAACTATTAAACTAAGCATATTAGAAACAACAAAAACCTGGCGCCAAGTCCTATAGTCTCTTGTCCCAGTGCTCAGGGGAATCTTCAAAGCTTTATGGATGGTTTTTCTATATTGCTTGCTCTCGTGTTATTCATATGGGAAGAGATAACACCTCCCCCCCGCCACAAATTCTGTTTATAATCAAGAGAAAATGATCCAAAGCATAATCTACCAAGGGTTTTGTATTTTATGTATGTCAGCACGTCAAGATGCATTTATCCTAGTGCTGACATAAGAAGGAGAACGCAGGCGTCTGCAACGGGACGGTTGCCTTTCACCTACTTATTTCCTCTGGAGATAATGTCCCCTAGGAGATGGATGGGAGGGGGGAAATTCTTTGAATTGGAGCAGTAGATTAGGGGTGAATGATTGGGAAGATGGCCAATGAATGCAGAGGAGTGGGGGAAGGAAGAGGAGGGGTTTTGAGTCAGCACGTCAGTGCCGGCTACAACGAGTCGGTGTAGAAAGTGCTGTGCTTAATAAAATGGAAGTTTGTTTTATAAAAGACTTTGTTTGCGATGCAATTTATTTGAAGACAGCCTGAAAACCTGACAGTGTAAACTTGTAAGCACAATAATCTAAGTCCTTGCCAGTACAGTTTAGTGTAAAGACAGGTATGACTTGCTTAAATAAGGATATAAATGTAGGCTTAAAGCACCGTTAGGGTTATTTTAAGGGGAAAAAAGGGTGAACATAATATGGTAGATAGGATGGAAATGAATGTCATTATTAGTCAAACACAGACAATGCGGGGGCAGGAAATGATGCCTTTATGTTGCTGAGTGAAAGTTCCTTTGACATCCTACACTTAATAGAGTTGTCATGGAGTTTAATATCCATTTGATACTGATATTACAGCCAACTCTACTCGGTGACTCATCTTTTTCATGTTCAAACAGTCAGCTGTGGTTTTTATCAGTATTCAGACCTGCTATGACAAAGACATTCTTTCCTTTCTAATCACATTAACACTTACCCTTGATGTTTTCTAGGGTAGAAAAAAGCTTTACAAGAAGCTAGTTTTTTAAAAAAAAATATTTAGAAAAAAAGTAGGTCTGTTCTCTAGTAGGTAGTCCTTGATTTGCGACCCTAACTGAGCCCAGAATTATGACACTTTTTGTGTCATAATTGTCAAGTGATCCTGTTGTCTGTAGGAAAGCACCCATTTCCTGCAGAAAAGTCGTAAATCATGGTCACGTGGTCAGGAGACACTGCAAATGGCCATAAATGCGGGACGACTTCTGAACATCTGAAATATGATCATGTAATCTGCGGGGTTGACTGTCCAAACTTCAAATCTAGGTAGTAAGCACTTTTCTTTAGATTTAATGTAAGCAAAATAAGTTGAGGTGTATCTGTATTTATATTTATCTTTCTTCTAAGACAGCAGTTGCATGCATTTTATCTGAGAGGAAGTGCTACTATATCCAGCGACATATTTCACACTTTGTACTCTAATCTAAGCCATAACCTGGATTATCTAATATGAAGACCTGGCCTGTAGTGGCTTCTTCAACAAACTATTGTTAAATAAACCAGGGCTCTCCATCTAATTTTACAAGCCATTTATCCTCCCACTTTCTTTCCCAGGAATTTCCCAGGTCTCAATAGTGGCTCTTTTACAGATATTGTAGATATTTCTGTATCAATGTCATAAAATCAGCAATTTGGCAATTGCTTTTCTGCCTGGTGCTCATAAGTCATAAGTTTATTTGTCAAGCATATGTAAGATAACAGGTAAAAGTATAAGCATAATTTGAATACATGAAAGGAGTAAGTAAAAAGAAATATTAGGACAGGGACAGTAGGCACGCTGGTGCATTTATGCATGCTCCTTAGAGACCTCTTAGGAATGGGGTGAGGTCAACAGTAGACAGTTTAAGGTTAAAGTTTTGGGGGTTTGGGGAAGAAACCATAGAGTTAGGTAGTGCATTTCAGGCATTGACCACTCTGTCACTGAAGTCATATTTTCTGCAATCGGGTTTGGAATGGTTTACCTTGAGTTTGTATCTATTATTTGCTCGTGTATTGTTGTGGTTGAAGCTGAAGAAGTCATTGATAGGAACGACATTGTGGCAGATAATTTTATGTACTATGCTTAGGTCAGACTGAAGTCGGCGTAGTTCTAAACTACGTAGTTTAGACGGCGTAGTTCTAAACTACTACAAGATTCTTGTACATGGGCTTGAGTAATAAATCTTCTGAACTGGAGCTTACCTGTGATCTTGATTCTTTGCTTCTGACATTGTTTTTTTTTTCTTCTTCTTGAGAGAGAATGAGCAGTTTCTGAAACAGCTATCAAACGATTCTCCAAAATAACACCTCCCACTTCTTTTTATGAATCAGACCTCACCCTGGTGCCTTCAAATGCAAACTTGCAGGCTCCTTGACAGATGTAAAATTCCCGAAGAGAATTGTTTTCAAGGGAGAAACTGTAAAGATGTTTACACAAGTCCCCCTTTGTCAAATTCATCTGCTTATTTGTTTTAAGGAAGAAGCTAAATCTTTGCATTCCACCAGTTCCTAATTCAGCTCCTGTAGGTACCTTACTAAAGTCCAAGAAACACACTTTTTGGCAAACTACATCTACCCTGTTTTCCCGAAAATAAGACCTCCCTGGATAATAAGCCCAATCGAGCTTTTGAGCGCATGCGCTAAAATAACCCCCCCTGAAAATAAACCCTCCCCAAAAATATTTAAATGCATGTGCAGCCGGTCCCTGCCATTTCCTCTGGATAGGGTTAGGGAGACAGAAATGGAAATCAGGTAAGATGGAAAGAGGAGCCCCGTCTTGCTTCACACTCCTCAAAATAATAAGACCTCCTCAAAAATAAGGCCAAGCGTTTATTTCGGGGTTCAAAAAAATATAAGACAGGGTCTTATTTTGGGGAAAACACGGTAGGAACGAATGCACATGTACAAAGGCATGCGGTCAGGGACGAGTCTCCCCCTGGTCACCATTTCTTTACCCTCCTACTATCGGGAAGGAAATATAGAAGTATAGCCAGCTGCACAAACAGGCTGAGGAACAGTTTTTAATCCATGGGCTGTCAGACTCCTGAATGAGAAATAACATCATAACTATGTAGTACGATGGACTGCAGGGCCGGCACAATGTGTAACATGTTCACACTGATGCAACAGGACTGGGTGTTTTGTTAATATGATTTATTGGGTTAGTGATTTTCTGTCTTCACTGAGTTGTATTGTGTTGGCGGGGGGTGCACTGAGGGAGCTCAACCAATCTCATTGTACATATGTTGTACACTGACAATAAAGATTTGATTTGATTTGAATTGAATTGAACTAAAAAAACATTCAATGTCTGAGATTAAGAAAAATATCCATCTATATGAAAAATAATAGAAAATACCAATTTTGGGCTGGATGTCTCCCAATGAAAGCAGAGAAAGAATACTGGACTACAGTAG
Source organism: Pantherophis guttatus (assembly GCF_059756535.1). Classification (NCBI taxonomy): domain Eukaryota; kingdom Metazoa; phylum Chordata; class Lepidosauria; order Squamata; family Colubridae; genus Pantherophis; species Pantherophis guttatus. The sequence continues at coordinate 145,074,049 of NC_142063.1, forward strand.
ATACACACCAGCAATGATGGATAGAAAAGGACACCTGTGCACGGAGACTTGTCCTGTAACCACACAAAAAAAAAACCCAACAACCCAAGGATGTGGGTACTAAGCGATGGAGAAGGAGAAATGAGAATGCTTAGCCTGATTGAGAAAGGTTAATTACATGTGAAATGAGACTGGGATTCAGACTCTGTTTGCTCTAGATTTTGTGCAATGTTATATCAACACTTGGATTCTCTGTTCATCTATTAGCAAAATCAACCTTTTTTTTGTTTGGTTTCATTTCAGTGTTGTTTTAATCCCTCTGAACATTTTATACTGTTATTTTAATTTTGCTAAACATATGTAGATAATAAAATACCTCCAGAATTAAACTACCCAAGGATATGAAAGTGATCCAGTTCTCATAAAGATTTGATCTGCTAATTAGCCACACTAATTTTATGGATCATTGCCACCCACTTAAAACATATTGTTATATGTTCATAATCTTTTTATAATGAGCTTTTATGGAGAGCAGAGGCCAGCTTCAGTGCAATGTTAACAAAGCTTTTTTTTCACACACACACTCTCTCTCTCTTCTGATTTTTCCTCCAAGTATGGTATGTGCACACACCTATTTAATCATAAGTAAACTCCACAAGAAAAAAAAAACACCAAGCAGTTAAAGATTTTTTCCCCTCTGCTCTACGTAAGGAAGCATGTTGTTCTTCATAAAATAATTAACACTTTTCCCCCTCCAAATATGATTTATAATAAATTGCAGTCTGTTGAACAGAGCCCACCTGCAAGCATCCTAGGCACAAAAATACAAGATTCTCACCTTCTCCTATGGTCTTCTTCCACGTGAATAACAAGATGTGGGTATCTTCCTTTACTTTTCCATACTTTGCCAGCTCTTCTTTTTTGCACCTGTTTTCTGCTACTCCTTGTGTTTTTAAAGTTCAGTTTCATCAGTAGTTCTCTCTCCTACAAATGAGTAATACAGCCTATACTGCCTCTTGAAGCTTGGCTTGCCTTCTTAAAAAATAGAGAATTGTCATATACCTAGTCAGACCATTTTCAATGCCAAAGAACACTTAAATGCTAGAAAGTGGGGTGGGACTGCACATTATATTCTTAGTAGGGATGCTGGGTTAATCACAGCAAACAATATAAATTATCTACACAGATAACGTAGGAAAGTACAATGGGAAGACCTAAAGATGCATGACTTGGCTTCAACCCATTGTTAATTTCTAATAGAGCAGGTGAACAATTTATAAACAGCTGAGGAAACGGTTTAGACTCAATGAAATCTCTGTGAAATCCTCTTTATTAAGATTTCGCATATACAAAAGTTTTTCATCTAAATCAGGGCTCAATTTCATTGAGGGCCACATCAGAGCTATGGTTGACCTCAGGGTGCTGGGTGGGTGTGGCCAACTGGATGGGCGTGGCCAGCTTGACACCACTCTTGAAACTGCTGGCATGTTTCCTCTTCGCATTGGGTAGACCGGGCCAAAGCTGCATTGGGTAGACCGGGCCGAAGTAATGTGGGCCGGCCACTTACATTTTCCAGGATCGCCCCATGGGCCAGATCCAACCACATCGCAGGCCACACAGGGGCCTTGAGTTTGATACCCCTGATGTAAATGAATGCCTAAGGCGGGGGGACAGACACTGATGGGTCAGCCTAAACAATGCTCACTGAACTCCATTTGGGGAGGTTGATTTTTTTTTCTTTTTATTTGTGTCTTTATTTTAGAAGAGTACTAAATTTAGGCAAAATTGGTGCCTAATTGGTGTTATATTTTTTTTAAAAAAATTAAAAATACCCCAAACCTTATGAGACCACAACACCTCTCAAGATTTCTAAGCTCGTAAGGATTGTCAGTTATTTTTCATTTTTTGAATATTTTTTTAAAAAATTCTATTATGTTCATTTGAGCAGATTGATAACATAACAATACCTGTTAATACCTTGAAAAGGTATTGATCCCTGTGTTAAGGAGGGGGGGGAATCTACAAAAGTATAAAAGGCAAATATTAACAACATGGCACACTGCAAGTTGAGGGACTGGCAAATTCAGTGTAGGCTTTCTTTCTCAGAGGAAAGATATCTAAATCATGATTTGAAGGGCTGTGTGGAATCTGCCACATGGGCTAGTTGTGGTGGTGGGTATTCAATTATTTTAGCAACTTCAGATTCTCATTTGATCTTTTTCCAAAGGGGGCTCGCCTTGTCCCCTTCTATGGAGAACATGCAGCTTTTGCCTCATACCCCAAATGGACAGAAGCGACTTCCTAGCCCAGGTGGCACAGTGGTTAGAGTACAGTATTGCAGGCTACTTCAGCTGACTGCTAGCTGCAGTTTGGCAGTTCAAATCTCACCGGCTCAAGGTTGACTTAGCCTTCTGAGGTGGGTAAAATGAGGACCCAGATTGTCGGGGGCAATATGCTGACTCTGTAAACCGCTTAGGGCTTTAAAAGCACTATGAAGCGGTATATAAGTCTAAGTACTATTGCTATTTGAAAAGAAATGGGAAAAATGCATTATAAGATAATTTTTAACAGAGTAAACAATTATATTATGAGCCAAACAATTATTCTTATACTATGAGGATCAAATGGACTGTATGGTCTAGGGAACAGAAATGAAACACAACCATTTATTAATTTACAATCCAATTGTACAATCCAATCCAATTGTTTATTCATTGCTAACACATTAAGCAACCAAAACAAAATGACAAATGACAAAATGATGCCTACAAACATGGGCATTGCCAGATGGAGAAACAGAAATCAAACTGATTATATTGTTGGTGCAAGGGGGTGAACAGCTCAGTTATAATAGCAAAGACATGGCTGTGGAACAGATTACAAAGTGCTCATGTACAAATTCAAGTCAAGCTAAAGTGGAAGAACGAAGTCAACAAAGTGATATGATCTTGAGCACATGCCCACCATGTTCAGAAGTCCTGAATCTCATTGACAGGGAGTCAGAGGAACTGAGGAATGAAATAAAAAAAAGTTTGAATGTGAAAAAAGAAGGGGGAGGGGGAGGGGGAAGAGGAGGAGGAAGAAGAGGGGGAGAAGGAGGAATAGTAATGTGTAGAGCAAGATATTTATTACACAATGCTATACCGTAAGCTTTCTGTAAAATCAAATGTTCATTCAACCAGACACTGATTTAAATTCTTTTCTGGCTTTGTAAAATAATATACTGAATTGTAAACGAATAGACTGGGTTCATGCAATAAGACACATACACACACACATAACTTGGGGTGCCAAAGGTCATCATCTGTCCATATATAAGCAGTATGACAAAAGACTAAAGCTGTGTGAAATTGTGACACAATCCTTGCCTGTGACAGTTGCAGTCCAGATTTAGATAATGTCATCCACAAATTCACACAATAGGTCTGTCAGTGACAAACTTTCATTGTAAAGTGCATTATTATTTCTACACGTGGTTTTTTTTAAGACACATTTTGTTCATTCTTATCAGACAACAGGGAACTTGCTTCTGATCTTTTTCTAGATTTGACGTCTCCTGCAATGTACCAACTTTTTCTAGAGCATAGAAGTAGAAATATGGGGTAATGGGTGCGATGCGGGGGATTTGGCCAGACCATTATATGAGATCATTTAAAATTGTTTAGAAGCTAGAAAACGTTGTTTGAGCCATTCTGTTACACTTCATTACTGAGATCTATAAACCACAATGGTTAAGATCATGCAACAAACTAAACCATGTGGAAAGAAGCAACATTTTGACTTAGTGCAATTTGTCCACAAAGCAACTGAGAAGCAGATGGAGCACAGGGGAGTTCAGAGAGAAAGATGGATCGATTGAAACAAATTTCAGAAGGTGGATGGATGAGTAGCTTCTCTTGGTTTGTACGGCAGCCCATACTTCCATCCTTTTGTATAACATCATCTTTGGGAGAATATAGTACCACTCTATTACAAAGGCATCAATAAGATCAGAGCCCTGAAGTTTCACTTCTACAATTCCATTTCCTGAGGTCATGTTAATAATTTCATTAATTTGTGAAAGTTTCCCAGGCTCTCTCAGGAAAAAAGCTTATCAGACCTTTATTAGGACAATCCAATCCTCTCGAATTCCTGAAATTGAATCGCACAAAATCGCACAAAAATTTATTTACTTTCTTAAGACACAAGACTTTCTGTTTCCAACCAGGCCGGAAATGACAGAGGAGCCTTCTCAGTTTAGCACTTCCGCTTCCCAGTAACAAAAAGGAAAGACGGGTCCTTGGTGTTCTCTGAGCTTGCTTGTTTCATTATGCAAAGTAGGTGACTAAACTAGGTAAAAAGGGGGGGAAAGGGACAAGAGAAGTAAAGGACAAAGAAAAGATGGACGGAATGTGAGGAAAGGATTCCTGATGTAAACTGTCTATTTTCACAATTTCATTCTTCAGCAAACTCTCTGGATCTGAATTATTCAAATTCTAAATTTGATTTGCTTGTGTATGAAAACCAAGGGATGTATTTTAGCCACCTAAATTCAAAATGGAAGTCCTACTAATTTAGGAATACATGGGATGGAATCACTTCCAGAACTCTGAGGAATTTGCAATTTTCAGCAGGTGGTTTGTTACAGATTTCAGGGGAAGAAAGCAGAAGACAAGATCCTGAATCAAACAAAAGGTAATTTGTCAGTGTCGGCTCTTTCCCCATGGGCTTGTTGTTTTGTGCTCTACTCGCATATATGGCAGCTTGGTTTTAGAACAAAAGTAAACCTAACACTAAAATGAAGACCTTGGGAATGGGAGCAGGAGCTTCTGGAAACTTTTTCAAAATGTATACTTTAACAGCACAACTGAAGAGCGTGCAATTCTATATAAACTGAAATGATCTGTGTATCCCAATTCCATTATCATGGTATCTTTTCCTTTATAAGAAAAAAAAATCTATTCAGTGGAGAAGATCCATTTTTCTGTGCCCCATTCTCTGCAATTATTACTTAATTATATACAAGCAGAATTAAAAGAAACAAAAAATTAAAACACACATCACCCTAGCCTGGTGTTATGCACTGACACCAGCTGAATTAACAATCGGAGGGTCAACGTTTGCAAAAGTAAGGACAAAGCTTACAAGCTTTTGGATCCAGCTAGCAACAATGTGCACCTCAGGATAACTTTAAACAGTTGCAATTAACAGGCTAAGACAAAGGATTAAAATTAAAAAATGAATCATGTGGCGCTTGCAGCTTGCTTGTAGAACAGCAGTAAGCCAACTTAATCCATTTTAATTCAGAGAAGGAGCAAAAAACAAACCAACAACCACCCAACATCTCTTGGTGCAAATGAAATAGATTTGGGGAGGAGGGGGTCGAGTTCAGCTCCTGAGAAAGTGCGATACACTCACCTGTGACAATTCTTTTCGGGAATAATAAAGTAAGGGAAGTCTCTTAAGAACTCTGAGTGACTCCGCAAGGTCCCGAGAGATCAGGTGTCAGAGTTGTCTATCAGATGCCTGAAAAGAAAAAAAAAGAGGAAGCATTAACGCACTGCTATTGTGAGACAGTTGTCATTGACTGATCAGGCTTTTTAAGCAAGCTTTCACAGTCAATGAAACCACCTGAATAGATGAAAGCCAGACAGCTCCTGACAAACAAGGGACTGTGGAATATTCATTGTGCATCTGTGAGGGAAAGATTAATGTATTAGAAATTAAAATGGGACCAGGACGTATGATCTTGCTCTAACACTTGGCCAGACCTGTGTCACCCATTGCTAGTGCCTGAAGTCGACAGACAATTCTGCCAGGGTAACTGAGAATCATTAAGCGTCCTGCTATTGTGTGTGGTGAATAATAAAACTTTCCCCCATTCTTCGCCTGGAACCGACAATGAATAATTCGGGAGCTATTTGCAATGTTAACAGCACCTATCTTGCCCATCCATTCCGTTACGATAAGGAAATATGCATTTCAACAGTCTGTACAGATACGGATTCGCAGGCATTTCAAAGGACACCTGTCACTCAAGTGAAGGACCTGTCAGTCTCCAGTGTGTGAGGGTGCCAAGAATATGGCCCAAAAAGATTATCTAGAGTTTATTTCTTTTCCCCTACCCAACTCCGATTATAACGTTGTTACATTTACCATGGACTGACAAGCGATTTACACTCAGAGCCGTTATGTATTTAAAGCTGAAGATACAGGAGGGAGGGGAAGAAGGAGTCCTCTTCTTAGTCTCCTCAATCCTAGGGGTCTACAAGGACCAAACACATCATCACAAACATGCTCAAATCTACGCTGGGTGTCATTTTACAATACATCAAGATCATTTAATCCATGGGGGAACACCAAAGGTGCCAGTGGCCAAACTGTGTAATTCTGGGGGGGGAGGGGGTTCAGAACCCTAAAAGACTAAGGGGTAGGAAGAAGCAGTTCAAGAGGACAGTTCTGAAACTTCAGTGACCTTGGCAAAGACAATCAATGGAGCAGGAGGCTGAGAGAGAAAGAATGACATCTATCATGGAATCCTCTTTGCTACTATTGTTTTTCAACTAGAAGTTAGGCAAAATAACCCTCCAGATTTTGGAGCTAAAATTATCATAAACTGCAGGTATCACAGCGAACAGTCTGTAATTCTGAGAGTTGTAATGCAAAATCTTTGGAGGTATCATTTCTTTTTTCAGCACTTTGCCCAATTTAAACATTCAGAAGGGCATGAAGTTTTTACCAATAACAACATCTCAAAGGAGACAGACAGATGATAGATAGATTATAGATGATGGATGGATGGATGGATGGATGGATGGATGGATGGATGGATGATAGATAGATAGATAGATAGATAGATAGATAGATAGATAATAGATGATAGATAGATAGATGATAGATAGATATAGATGATAAATAAATAAATAATAACTTTATTGTCATTGTATGTGTATACACAGTATACCCATACAACGAAATTCACTTAACACCCAAAGACCAGGTCCAACACACATAATAATCCCCAAACACACTCCCACCCACCACAATTCTCCACCCCTAAACCATCCAAACATCCACACAACAGACCAAGTAATGCTGTCCAACAGCTTACTGATGGTGGCCCTTTAGTTCATTGTTGAGTGCAATTATAGTTCTGGAACTATAGATAGATAGACAGACAGACAGACAGACAGACAGACAGACAGACAGACAGACAGACAGACAGACAGTATATTGTTCATAAAAGAATTTAGGGAATCTGGTTTTCTAATTTAGAAAATGTATGGCTTTTCAATTGTTACTTTTCTTGTTTTTCTTCCAACTCTATAAATCTCTTTCTCTTGTATGATTTTACTAAGTTATTATTTCACTAATAATAATATTTATTCTTTTATGGTAAAGTCCACTGTAAGGCATATAGTACATTCTGATAGTCTGTCACTGAAGCCTGAATAGATACCTTCCTACTTCTCTTCATCAAATTTACTGGTTCTCAGTTTGCTGACTTCCAGATAATTTAAATGTTGGCTTCCATAAATCTTCTGCCTCCCAACCCGGCTGGCTAGGAATTATAACTATTGAAACCCACTAATGCCAGAGAGCATCTAGTAGTTAGAAGAGGCTGCAGTGTTATCATGTTCCTGCTAAAGGGCTGCTATATTTTGATTTTGTCATCTAATGCAGGGGTCTCCAACCTTGGCAACTTTAAGACTTGTGGATTCTGGGAGTTGAAGTCCACAAGTCTTAAAGTTACCAAGGTTGGAGAGCCCTGATTTAATGTCACCCCCTTCTTGTTTTGGGAGGGTGGTATTATCGATATGATAACTTGCCATATATTAAACATGTTGTCTATAGTAGATGGCACCACCAAGCTGAGTTTTAAAATGAAGCAGGTTCAATCCTGGTTAGTATTTGTAATGGTTAAGATAAAGTGGTTCTAGTTTCTGTACTGTTGCCAATAAAATACAGGGCTCTAGTTTCTATATTGTTGCCAATAAAACTATGGAAACATGTACACAGAATCAACAGCACCCAGACTCAATGTGAGGTAGTTTTTATTGTCATCTTGTTAAGCATGCTACTGGTAATAATCTGCAATGGAAATTAGTGTGATTATAATTCAAAGTTTTTTTTCTATTTCATGGGGATTGATTAGCTATCTTGTGCCAAGACATAAATAAATATTATTTGCATGTAACCCACTGTGATGTTGCAGTGTTAGAAGTTTATTTTGGTATCATTAAAAATGAGTTGGAAATATTACTTCTTCAACTATTGCTACTACTACTACTATTAGTTGATTATTACTATCCCGACAGTATTATAAAATCAGTAAAGTCTTGTATAGATATTATGGCATAATAATTCTTGTTCAATGACTCTACTAACTTTATCACACATGGCACAATTGCCTGCATGATCCCCTTCAATCAATGGGGTTTTTGGGAAAATGTATATATAAGATCACTGATTGCATTGTTAAACTAAAGAAAAGGGTGAGACAATGGCTAGAGAAAGAGAAAGGAGGAACAATTTCCCAAAATAATAGCCACACAACATAATTTCCCGAGGAAAGCAACCTAAATTCTACACCTCAAATTTATTGGATTAATGAAATGAATCAGTGTGCAACTATGTAGTAGTCATTTAAGTTCAGCGAGAGAGCTTTAGTAAGGGAAGAAGCAAGCAACATAGCAGTTACTACCTACAATTAGTAGGTTTTAAATCCAGTCCTAAAGTGAAAATGAAGTGGTTAAACCCTCACAGGATGCGGGCACTGGGAAAGCTTGTTGACAGTATTTCTTAGATTAATGTTTTTCAACCTTGGCAGCTTTAAGGTATGTGGACTTCAACTCAGCCTTCCATCTTTTCGAGGTAGGTAAATTGAGGACCTGGATTGTGGGGGCAATAAGCCAACTTTATATAGAACAACACCGCTGGGGGGGGCGAAAGCCCTAATAAGCAGGTATAGACAAAAAAGTATGCAGGCTATTGCTATAATGCATTGTAAGCCACCCTGAGTCTACGGAGAAGGGCGACATATAAATTGGACAAATAAATAAATAAATAAATAAATAAATAAATAAATAAATAAATAAACAAACTCCCAGAATTCCCAAGCCATCATGCTGGAGAATTCTGGATACCCACACACCTGCAAGATGCCAAGTTTGAAAAACACTGGTTTGGACAGCTTAGGATTGGGTATGAAAACACCACTCAGAGGCTGCACTTGGTCCAGAATGGTGCAGAGGTCTTCACCACCATACAGAAATCCACAGAAGGCAATGATATCATTGTTGAGGTGAGTAATATATTCTCCATTCAACTTTCCAATCTGTGGGAGATATGTCCTCAATCCTCCACTTCCTGAGCTCCTACAATGTAAAACCAAGGAGCTTACTCCATGGGGATGCAATAAGTAGATCACATGAGAGCTCTTGGTTCACCACACCAGTCTGAGCGACATTAGGGATCTGGTACATTGATGCTTCCTATCCCAGTCAAGCCTTACAGGTAGGGCGCTAACGCACAGCATGTGAAATATTGTAAATCACACGATGTAACTGTAAAAACACAGGTGCAAGTTGTATCAAGTCATAATCTAGGTTTTGATTTATATCTATCTCAAGTGCAGTCAGCCACAGAGATGACCTTGGAGAAACTACTGTGTGCGGTAGTTTTAAGCCTGGAAAATGAATAAAGGATTAGAATAAATTCAATCTGACTCTATGTATATATATATATGCACCAAGACAAATTCCTTGTGTGTCCAATCATACTTGGCCAATAAAAAATTCTGTTCTGTTCTGTTCTGTTCTGTTCTGTTCTATTCTATTCTATTCTATTCTATTCTATTCTATTCTATTCTATTCTATTCTATTCTATTCTATTCTTTCTAGAAACCAGAGGAAGAAAAGGAAAGCGTACAGGATTTCAAGATTCTGTAACTATAGTCCATATGAATCTGTTTCCTGATTGATTGATTGATTGATTGATTGATTGATTTATCAGCAAGTGACTTGGCCAGCTTCAAAGCGCTGACACATCAGTGTGGCCACAGGCAAAATTACATTGTTTTAATTAGGAGGGTTAGGGCCAACTTCACACCGGGGGAGGGGGAAGGGGGGGGTAAGATGTTCCAGAGGACAGGAGCAACAGCAGAGGAGACCTTCCTCCTGGACCTCACCAGCTGGAATAATCGGTCTGACGGGATCTGCAGCATGCCTCTTCTGCTGGCCCAAGTGGTACAGGCCAATCCCAGTGGGGTGAGTGGCTCCCTCAAATAACCTGGACTCATGCCATGAAGGGCTTTAAAGGTGATCACCAACTGTGTAACACAGGGCTTGGTACTTTTGATAGGGGGTGAGAGGTCCAGCCCTTTTTAACTCTTTACTGTAACTAAAATTTGTTACAGAAAATGAACAAGTTCCACTGAAGACCACCAAAATGTACCCTACAAATCACAATTTACAAGAAAGAGATAAAAACTACTGGATTTTCAAGTAGAATTTGATGATGATTAAAAAAAAGCATACAAATAATGTACCCAAAGAATGTGGACTATTCTTTTCTTTTCCTTACTATCTTTTTTTCATGGGGGAATGTCTTTTTTTTCACACTGTCTTTTTAAAAATATATTCTTCTTAGGTTTTTTTATTAAGTTTTATCTGTTTAATATAATTCTTAATAAAATTACTGTGGGGAAAAAGTCCCAAATTTATAAATTCCTTGTGCTTCTATATATCTTTCTCTTGAAAGTCAACAACAAATATTTATTTGTGCGCTAATCAATTTTTTTAAAGCTTGGGTTCTTCCTGTATTCTGATTGGCTATTATCTTTATCTTTTTGATCTCTCCAGTGCCACTTCTCATAACAATATACACATTATTGCAATTTTCGAAAACAGCAAGTGTCTTTGGCAGCTAATTTGTTCATCAGAGAGCATATTGGAAAAATGATCCCTTTTAAAACCCTGGAACACTCAAGTTTAATAGAATATTAAAGCAAGCCAGGATCCCACTAAATTGTGACATAAAATTAGCTTTTTTTTTTTTTCTATAATAGAAAAAGTGAGGCAATTAAATGTGGGGTCTGGAGTTTGAAATTTTTTTAAATAATTCTTTCAGTTTAAAATAAATTTTGTAGAAAAAAATGTTTTATACTTGGGGAAATAGTTTTTGACATTTTAGGGAAGAGAGAAAGAACAATGGACCGTTTACAGGTCTACACAGTAGATTAATGAGTCTAATTGAGTCTGTAGGGAAATGTTTCAGTTTAACTACTGGAACTAATTTATACATTCACTACATCGTAATAAGTCAATTTAAGTTTCTAGAAATAAAACTGGATATCCTGGGTATAGATTTGAACTATAAATTTCTGCAAGAAAAGAGTCTGTGTTCATTATACATTGTAAAATTACCATATGGACCTGTCAACACTTCTTAGCACAGCTTTGTAATAATGTCATTCAGTTTAACATTGTAATGTGCCAACTGAATTAATGCATATGACAAAATGAAGGCTTCCCTAGCACTAGTTTTAAAGGAAGTTTGGAACTTTATATTGGTACCATGCTGAAGAAAGTATGTGTTTATAAAACCAATGTCCACTCTTCATGCATGGTTTGTGGAAAGGAGTATAGAGTTAGTTTCCTGTTGTCCACTTTAGAAATGTCTATTGTTATTTTAGGATAGGCCTTAGAAAGCATCTGGCCTGCAGTGTATCCAAGCCAGAACATTCAAAGCTTTCCATTATAAAAAATATTCAAATGCTATGGTGTATCTCAGGCCCGCGGGGCCCCCCTGGAAACAGCGGACTGGCCTGCAGTGCCTCTGCCAGTGAAAACAGAGCTCAGGAGGGCCATATGTGGTCCTCCCAAGCTCCATTTTCCCTGGCAGAGAGTTGCAGGAGGCCATCACAGCTGAAAACGAAGCTCATGAGGGCTGCATACGGCTCTTCTCAGCTCTGTTTTCTCTGACAGAGGGTTGCAGGAGGCTGTCGCAGTCAGAAATAGAGCTCGGGAGCCCATTTTCACTAGCAGAGCACTCGGGCCACCAAAGGTGCCCCTGACATGAGTGACGTTGAACTGGCCACACCCACTCTGGCCATGCCCACTTTGGCCCACCAAGGTCAAACACAACTCTGATGCGGCCCTCAATGAAATCAAGTTTGACACCCCTGATCAGAGGTGGGTTTCAGCAGGTTCTGACCAGTTCTGGAGAACAAGTAGTGGAAATTTTGAGTAGTTCGGAGAACCGGTAGTAAAAATGCTGACTGGCCCCACCCCCATCTATTCTCTGCCTCCCAAGTCCCAGCTGATTGGGAGGAAATGAGGATTTTGCAGTATCCTTCCCCTGCCACGCCCACCAAGCGACGCCCACCAAGCTATGCCACGCCCACCAAGCCACGCCCACAGAACCAGTAGTAAAAAATTTTGAAACCCACCACTGCCCCTGATGTATCTATACTTAAAAGATCAGAATCATCCAAGGCATGTGGCACTCTGTGGAAGTGAAAGCTGAACTCTGAAGAAGCATCATAGGAAAAAAGTTGTTGGAGAATATGGTGGATAGCCAAGAAAACAAGCAAATGGATTATCAGACAAATCAACTCAAAAGTCCTCACTCAAGTTATGAATGAATGACCAGGCTCAAATTATCTTTCTTCAAACACATTATTCAAAGACATAGCTTCTCTGGAGAAGGTCTAATGCTGGAAAAAGTGGAAAGAAGAGGGTGATCACCAGCAAGAGGGGCAAACTCAAGTACTGTTTGCGTTGGAAGACCTGAAAGACCTGGTTAGGAACAGATCATCATGGAGAAACTCTGTCTATATGGTTGCTGGGAATTGACAACTTCATGACACATAACCAATCATTGCATAAACGAGATACTATCTTCATGGGACAAAACTGATCTCTTGCAATAGGAAGTCATCTATGAATACGAATACTTCAAGAACTTTATTGTAAAATGGAATAATATAGGTTATTTTAAAAGAATCTCAGATTTACTGAATTTGAAATGTACCTTTTACACTGGAAATTACAACCTATGCAGCTAAGAGTTGTGTCCTAGGAATATAAAAATAAAGCTAAATAAAATTATCCTTATCTCTTAACTTACTCTTATCTCTTAACTAAGGTAATCTTCATAAATTCTCTCATAGAAAGATGGGACTCAGTTACATTTCCTTATGTATAAAATTCCCAAGGCAAGTTGTTGTTAGGGAAAAGATCTGCCCCAGAATCAGTGGTGGGTTTCAAAATTTTTTACTACCGGTTCTGTGGGTGTGGCTTGGTGGGCGTGGCAGGGGAAGGATACTGTAAAATCTCCATTCCCACCCCACTCCAGGGGAAGGTTACTGCAAAATCCTCATTTCCTCCCAATCAATTGGGACTCGGGAGGTGGAGAATAGATGGGGGCCGGGCCAGTCAGAATTTCTAAAACCGGTTCTCCTAACTATTCGAAATTTCCACTACCGGTTCTCCAGAACTGGTCAGAACCTGCTGAAATCCACCTCTACACTCAATCTGTGAAAATGAAACTGCGGACAAGTTTTCATGTAAGGATCTTGGAGCAAAAGGAAATATATTGTGGTGTTATAACTGTTCAATGCATTTTGAAATCGTCTTTTGAGACTGAAGTCTTCCTGCAAGCAGCTGATAATGTACGTCATACAATTTTGTATCACCATTTAATTTCATCCAATCATAAGTCAAGGGGGAATTCCTGAATTTCCCCTCATCCACCACAGTGTGCTTACAGCCCCTCCTTCAGGTATATGAGGAGTCTGTGGTTTCATCCAATAGTACAAAAGACAATTTTGCTGCCTAGAATTAGGATAGTATCACTTCATACACGCCAAGTTCTCACATTGCCTAAAGCACAGTATTGTTTTAACTGTAGTTTGTTCAATAAGCTCACAGTTACCTAGGACACATTGCATTAAGCCATAGAAACAGAGTTTCCAACAACCATGTTCTGATCTTTCCTGGCAAATCCAAACTGAAGAAACCATGTGATGCCTTAGTGTGATGCATGAACTAGCAAGAACATTAGACTGAAAATGCCTTCTCCCAATCCAGCAGAGTCAGAACAAAAGCTAAATTCTATTTCATTTATGTGGTATATAGGGGGTGCAATGGCTCAGCAGTTAAAGATGCTGAGCTTGTCAGCTGGAGAATTGACAGCCCAGGTTCAAGACCCAAGCTCCGTGCAATGGGATTAGCTCAGGGGTGAAATCCAGCAGGTTCTGACAGGTTCTGGAGAACTAGTAGCGGAAATTTTGAGCAGTTCGGAGAACCGGTAGTGGAAATTTTGAGTAGTTCAGAGAACCGGCAAATACCACCTCTGGCTGGCCCCAGAGTGGGGTGGGAATGGAGATTTTGCAACATCCTTCCCCCAGGAGTGGGGAGGGAATGGGGATTTTGCAGTATCCTTCCCCCAGGAATGGGGAAGGAATGGGGATTTTGTAGTATTTTTCCCCCAGGAATGGGGAGGGAATGGGGATTTTGCAGTATCCTTCCCCTGGAGTTGGGTGGGAATAGAGATTTTGCAATATCCTTCCCCCAGGAGTGGGAAGAGAATGGAGATTTTGCAGTATCCTTCCCCTGCCATGCCCAAGTCACGCCCACCAAGCCACACCACGCCCACCAAACCACGCCCACAGAACCGGTAGTAAAAAAAAATGGATTTCACCATTGAGTTAGCTCCTGTTACTTGCCCCACCTACTGCCCACCTAGCAGTTTGAAAGCATGCAAATGCAAGTAGATTAATAGGTGCCACTTTGGTAGTAAGGTAACAGTGTTTTGTGCATGTTTGGCGTATATCCATGCTGGCCATATGACCATGGAAATTGTCTTTGGACAATGCTTGCTCCCTTGGCCAAGAAACAGAGATGAACACCGTGCCCTAGAATCAAACACAACTGACAGGGAAACCTTTATCTTATATATAGCTACATAGGAACCTTGATGGTGCAGTGATTAGAATGCAGTAACTACCTTTTTACAACCCTGTAATCCCTTAATGTGAGGTAGAGTCGGGGCGACTGGATGAAACTGAGCATTTACTGAGCAGATGCCCTTCCTGACACCATGTGGAGTTTGCAGATTTTTTTTTTCTTTGCGCCCTAGGAGAAAACATCTGCCACTACCTAGGATTGAACTCTCACACAATGCAGTAATTGCAGGCTAACTCTGCTCACAGTTTGAAATTCAATCCTGATGGAGGCTCAAGGTTGACTCAGCCTTCGTCCTTCCTAGGTCGGTAAAATCGGGATCCAGATTGTTGGGGGCAATATTGTTGACATTTGAAAAGCTCTTAGAGAGTGCTGTCAAGCACTATGGAGCAGTTTATAAATCTAAATGCTATTGTTACTATATATGTCAGACTTTTTTCCCTTCTGCCACAGTTAGTGCAACATCTTTGTACCAGTAGCTCCAGATATTTGCAACCTCTACTCACATTGAGGCTGAAGCTATGTTTTGTCCTCTGCCCAGTGGCTCAGTTGAAACTGCACAGAAACTGCTAATGCAGAAGATTCAAGTTCACATTGGTGGAAATTCACACTAGCCACTGATCCTCCTAGCTCCTATCAGCTACAGATAAGCCTTCCATTTAGAGGTGGGTTTCAGCAGGTTCTGACCAGTTCTGGAGAACCGGTAGCAGAAATTTTGAGTAGTTTGGAGAACCGGTAGTAAAAATTCTGACTGGCCCCGCCCCCATCTATTCTCTGCCTCCCAAGTCCCAGCTGATAGGGAGGAAATGGGGATTTTGCAGTATCCTTCCCCTGCCATGCCCACCAAGCCATGCCCACCAAGCCACACCTACAGAACCGGTAGTAAAAAATTTTGAAACCCACCACTGCTTCCATTCACTAACCACAGTTGCCTGGCAGCCATATCTCTCCTTCAGCTATATTGCTTCCAAGGCCTCTGCTACAGGGATGGGCAAAATACTATATACATTTTGGTGGTGGCTCCTTTCCTCCCCATTGTCCCAAAGGTGCTTTTTTAAGAGGCAACTGGACTTTCTGTTTTTTCTTTGAAGACGTTTCACTTCTCATCCAAGAAGCTTCCTCATTGCTTTGACCATTCTGCTCTTGTCATAGTAGTCATTTGTCACGAAAGGTGCAGAGCAGTGGTGAAATTCAAATTCTTTTACTACCGGTTCTGAGGGCATGGCTTGGTGGGTGTGGTTTGGCTTGGTGGGCGTGGCTTGGTGGGCATGGCAGGGGAAAGATACTGCAAAATCCCCATTCCCTCCCCAGTCCTGGGGGAAGGATATTGCAAAATCTCCATTCCCATCCCACTCTGGGACCAGCTAGAGGTGGTATTTGCCGGTTCTCCGAACTACTCAAAATTTCTGCTACCGGTTCTCCAGAACCTGTCAGAACCTGCTGGATTTCACCCCTGATGCAGAGACTTGTTTAATAAATGCAGAGATTGCCAACAGCCATGTCTCTTTAAATCAGACTCTCGTAATTTGTGCTCTCCTCCTCAACCCATGCATGGGGACATTCTGGCTGGGAATGATGGGAAGTACTCTTCCAACTCATCTGGAGAGTGCCAGGTTGGGGGAGGTTGCTTCAGCTCGCTTCTTTTCTTTCTCCTACAGGTGCTGAATTGCCAAGCTGGCCATTAAACTGAGCTACATTGGGAAGTGGCCTGTGGTCTGGCATCAAAGGCTGTTGAATGAAAACAAATGGGAAACTCCCACTGGGTGTCCTTCTGCTCTATCTTCTGAGCTTTCCTGAATTATGGCCAACCGTAACTAGGCCAACATCGTTCCATTTTCCTCTTGTGGCCAAGAAAAAAAAAAGCCCCCGAAGTCGGCAGGCGGATTCCTAGTCATTCAGTAGGCTTGGATCCCTTTATGAGCATTTTCTATTATATGAAAGCACTATTGTGCAATATTTGACATTTCCTTTCATTATTTGCCCTCAACGTTGATTTTAGGATTCTGGCTGTAACTCACATTGTGGTCAATTATCCTGCAGGAGGATCTGCTACAGGAGGGCGGTAAGATTTTATATCTTGGGAAAACATGCCAATGTGCTTTGTGTTGACACAAAACTATAATAATATTAAGTGTTCATTGTATGAAACTCATTAAATACACAGTTAAGGATTAAACGTCTCATGAAACAGTGTATTTCCATGGGATGTGTGAAGCTGCATAAAAATTGTCTCCAGAAGCTTATGGAAAAAGCAATCTAGTATGTTTTTCTACAAATATTGTGTCTATGAGGCTATACTTAAGCTACATTCTCCAGCATTGCTCCAATTGCCTCCTAGGAAATCGATTTAGAGGGGGGCGAATTTCAGGTAATAATGCTCAAGTCTTTTGCAATCAGGAACAATGTCTCCAGAAGGAGAAGGGATCTTTTGGAGTGGAAGCAGGGAAAGAGAGATGGGAAAACAACAATGGTGGTGTTACATTGTCACAAATCCAAGATGTACTTATGGATCATGATCTAACGAGCAAGGCCAAGCAAAATCCACCTGCTTTGTATTATGCCTTCTCTGAAATTTTTCACTCCCCATTCCATTATGGAGTTATGTCTCAGTTTACATTTCCCTGTCCCATTTATGAATGATGCCATAAAAAATAGAACAGATTAAAACTGAGCCAAAAAGCTTAGCACTATTGCTAGAGGCTGGAGTTGGGTGGGAGCAGTGGTGGGATTCAAATAATTTAACAACCGGTTCTCTGCCCTAATGACCGGCTGGGTGGGCATGGCCAGGGGGTGTGACAGGCAGCACTCAGCCTCCTGCACCCCCCCCCCAGGAGCAAAAACGGGCCATGGGGGGCCCGCATCACACAAACACTGCACCTCATTTTGGGCCTAGTAGGCCTCCCTGCAGTTACCTGGGAGTCAAAATGGGGTACGTGGGGGCTCCTGGAAGGGGCGGGTGCGGGGCCAGCTAGCAATTTAACAACCGGTTCATTCAGACCAGCCAAACCAGCTGAATCCCACCACTGGGTGGGAGTGAGTGTTCCTGAGAGCAGGACTCTAACCTGAACAGTGAGGAGCAAAGCAAGTTTTATAACTTTAACAGGAGATTCGTTTACAAGAATTACATTATAAGAATAGGTAAAACCAACATTTAGCTAACAACATCCTATCAGGAGGAGAAACAAAGACATTCTGTGCACTGGATGTTTGGGAAGAAAGGCTGAAGGAAGTGACAATTATCAATCTCTTGGACAAAGACTAGTGACATAGTGACAAAAAAGAGAACACTGAATAAATCCTTTTCTGTGTCTACACCCTACTGCCCCCCTTGTACTCAATAGATCACATTGGAGAACCACTGCTATTAGATTTCCACCCCCAACTGCGTTAGAAACGGGGCGAAGGCCAGAAAATTGCTAATTTATTAGATTGATATGTTAATAATACCTAGTTTCAGTTACATAGATCTCTTGAAGCCATATTCTATTGTTCCGATATGTGCTGGTAGAGCAGTGGTGAAATCCAAATTTTTCTACTACCAGTTCTGTGGGCATGGCAGGGGAAGGATACTGTAAAATCTCCATTCCCACCTCACTCCAGAGGAAGCATACTGCAAAATCCCCATTCCCTCCCCACTCCTGGGGGAAGGATATTGCAAAATCTCCATTCCCACCCCACTCTGGGGCCAGCCAGAGGTGGTATTTACTGGTTCTCCGAACTGCTCAAAATTTCCGCTATTGGTTCTCCAGAACCTGTCAAAACCTGCTGGATTTCACCCCTGTGGTAGAGGAAGTATTGCTTAACGCATTGTAAGCCGCCCTGAGTCTCCGGAGAAGGGCGGCATATAAATCAAATTAAAAAAAAAAAAAGTATCTTCAGTGCATCTGGAAAGCAGCAGTTGGAAGAATGTGGTTCTACCCCAAACAAGTTTCTGAATCATTCCAATTAAGCATCCAAAACAAGGGCTTTATTCTGTTAGCAGAAGGCAAATATACGAACTGTTGGTGATAACGTGATAGATGATAGTGTTAGGTAGCAGAAAAGGGGCACTGATAATATCAATGCCACTCAGAAGCCAATTTACTGTAATTTTGGAAGTTGGTAGGGAAAATGCATGAAAAATTGCTTCCTGTTCCCAGTAAAGTCCTTCTCCTTGAGAGCCATCATCCCTTTCAGATGTTGATTTGTGTAGTGAATAATTCTGAAAGTATCAATAGTCACATCTTCCCAATCACAGCTATACCGTCTTGATCATTCTTACAGAGCTGAGGTTTCACCTTTATGCAAATGACCACATAAAAATGCAATTTGATTGCTCCCAGCACAGAAGCCAGGTGGAAAGATGCTTCTTTCTGAATTAATCTTTGTTACTTTGGAAAATTATGGAAATAGGTGTGGAATTCTTAAGAAAATGCTTTCCCTATGCAGCTATTAGGACTGAAGTATGCATGCTTGCAGAAAATCTGGAGTCTTCTAGCACCATTTTCAACGAACAAATGTTACACCTTACTGGGGTGCAATCTCTTTGTGACGGAATCTCCAGTTAGACTAGAGCAGGGGTGTCAAACGGGCAGCCTGTAGGCCGGATGCGTCACGCGCAGGCCATGCCTACCTCAGCTCCGTGAAGGGAAAAAAACAATGCGAAACTTCACGTGACAGCAACGTGACGCCACAAATTTAACACCCGTGGACTAGAGGGAGGGGTCAAGAGTTTAGTGTCATTGCACTGCAGTAAACAACACAAGACAAATCTCTCCCAGAATCTTTGAAGCCTTATCTTGCCATTCCAAAGGGAATGTAGTCAGAATGACAAGATTCTTGTAAGATACCGGTAGCAATAAAACCACTGCTGAAACTCTTCACAAGTGCTTTTGGTTACTTTGCCTGACACCTATAGATCATACCAGGGGTGCTATCAGCAGGTTCTGACAGGGTCTGGAGAACCGGTAGTGGAAATTTTGAGTAATTCAGAGAACCGGCAAATACTACCTTTGGCTGGCCCCAGAGTGGGATGGGAATGGAGATTTTGCAATACTCTTCCCCTGGAGTGGGGTGGGAATGGAGATTTTGCAATATCCTTTCCCCAGGAATGGGGAGGAAATGGGGATTTTGAAGAATCCTTCCCCTGGAGTGGAGTGGGAATGGGGATTTTTGCAGTATTCTTCCCCTGCCACGCCCACCAAGCCACGCCCACAGAACCGGTAGTAAAAAAAAATGAATTCCACTACTGGATCATACCTACCTAGCTCACAACAGAAGTGTTATTCAGTCCCCTTCCTTTCCTATGTAATGGTTGCATTTAAATAGGGAAATCTGTGATTTGTTCAAGTTTATAGTTAGCTGGAATACAAGATTGGAATTCAGTTTATCTCTGGCTTGATTGGACCAACTACAATTTATAAAACCAACATTTCCCATTCTGGAGCCCAAATGGAAACTCTGGATCGTTTCAAACTGCAAACTTCATTGTGAAGAAAGGGAGATGTTTTGCCTCAAGCACCTTGTGTCATCCTACCCTTGTTGCTCTGGCCCTTTTAATCTATCCTCCCTTGATCAACATGCCTCATTAATGTCAATGAACATAGCCATTCATCACAGCTACTTAAATCCTAAAAGCCTCTTAATCCCGGTTTGGATGAAAAAGACTGAAAAATCTTAAAGTTCTCTGGGCAGCTCAGCTGTTGCAGGAATGTTTTGTTAGAAGATATAATGGATAGGCATCTCCAGTCTGTTGAGAACAGCTAAATATCTCATCACCACAATATAAAAGTCATTTTTTTTTTTATTTTCTAGAATTGAAAATAGAATTTTCAATTCTATTGAATTGAATTATAAGGTTATGTCATTAAAGTAAGCTGCTGCCAACAGTTCCAGAGATAGCAAATAACTCTTGGTCTTAGAAGCCTCTGAGAGCCTATGTTGTGACCCAGGCCCAAGTAGTTAGTATTAAATACAAACAGTTCGAAAACAGACTTTATTAGCTGAGAATTAACTCATTCTCAGCATAGTCCAAACTAAATTAAAGCAAATTCTTCAAAACACCATTCCTCAGTTTATCACTGACCTTGGGATAATTAAGCAAACTGCCAAAGGCTTTTCTTGGCAAAAGTACAGAAGCAGAAGATGCCAACAAGAAATGAATACAGTGAAACAAGAAGCAAATCTCTCAACGTTGTTTTCTGGCAAAGAGGCCAAGAGCCGTTGCTGGTCTTTTAAGCCTTATGGGAGGGGCCCTCTTGGCCCTACTCCCGAGTTGTCCTCTCTGCTTTAGCTGCTCCTGCCTTCTGGCAGCTCTTCTCATACGTGCATCAGGAACAGGCTCCTCCTGTTCCTCTGCCTCTCTACTGTCAGCCTCTGGAGGCTCTGAAGTCCACACATCACTCCCCGATGGCCCTGGCCCCATCTCTGCTCCGATGCAGAGCCCTCATCCGGGCCTTCCCCAGCCTCCAGGACTGGCCCCTGTTATTCCTCAGCCTCATCACTATCCGACTCCGCTGCCAGCTCCGCAGGCTGCTGGCGGACCACAACAGCCTATTGCTCTTTGCCTAACAGGCCCACTCCATCTTTTAAAGCTCCCTGTGATGGCATCTGCATCTGATGGCAGGGAAATCCACTGGTGAAAAAAGATTTGGGTTAAAAAAAAAAGTGTTTGCTTTTTTGGGTCATAAATTTCTCCATGTTCAGTTTTAATAAATGGACTGAATGGTGTTGATGTGAGAGAGGGAGAAAACCAGTGGTAGGTTGCTCCTGGTTCTGTCCGGTTCTTGAGAACTGGTAGTAAAAGCGGCGGGAGGCTCCGCCCACCCACCCAGACGTCATAAGCACACGCGCTCCCATTGCAAACTGGTAATAAAGATAAGTAGAACCCACCCTGGGAGAAAACATCCTACCTATATATTAGGAAAGCATGAATTCTCACTGACGTGCATATACTCAAGATGTTGAACACAACATCTGATTATTGAAGGTGCTGATATGAGGAAAGGCAATCTGTGGCAGCATCTTGTATAATGGTAAAAGCAGCCATTCACCAGGTGCAGCTTCTTCCCTTCATTTACCTTACTACATTTTCAAGCCAATAGGGACAATTCCTAAGGGGAAAATTCAGCCCGGGAGAAGACTACAACAGTTAAGGTAGACCTTACAACAGGGGTAGGTTCTACTTACCTTTACTACTGGTTCACATTGCGCCTCCGCGCGCTCTTCTGATCACCTATGATGACGTCCAGATCAGTGGGTGGAGCCTCCCACTGGTTTTACTACCGGTTCTTGCGAACCGGTCCGAACCAGGGGCAACCCACCACTGCCTTACAACTGTTTGTTTAGTGATTGTTTGAAGGTACAATGGCACTGAAAAAAGTAATTTTTGACCATTTTTCATGCTCACAACTGTTGCAGCACCCCCATGGTCATGTGATCAAAATTCAGATGCTTGACAACTGACTCATATTTATGACAGTTGCAATGTTGTGGGGTCAGGTGATCACCTTCTGTAAACTTCTGACAAGCAAAGTCAATGAGCAAGCTGGATTCACTTACCAACTATGTTACTAACTTAACAACTGCAGTGATTCACTTAACAACCGTAGCAGAAAAAGTTGCTAAATGGGGCAAAACTTAACAACTGTTTCACTTAGCAACATAAATGTTGGGCTCAATTGTTGTCGTAAGTTAAGTTAAGGACTATCTATAATCTTTAACCACCCCTTTCCTCCCTACAGGATCAGAAATGAATTCTAGAAGTGAAGGCCATTGTCTCTAAGCCTCTCTATTCTCCAGTCCAGAATCTCATGTGATGCAGCTACTGTAGCTGAGTTGCAAAAGTCTACATGACCCCTAGATGGCAGTCAATAGAAAAAAACCTACGTAATTCTTATTAATTAACCCAAGTGAAAGCAAAGCAAAACTCTCAAATACTGTATTTGTATGACAGTGGGAAGAAAGCAAATCAGAAAATTATATAATGTATCAATGAAAGAAAAACATTGTTTCAAGATCAAATCTGGGTCAGTCATGGGGATTAGAGGTTTACGCTCCTGAGCTTTCTGGTTCATTGTTTATATGAGAGAGAGGAGTGGAGAGAAAAGGAATAGAAAATTCTGCACACTGCTTGGTTTACTTATAGGGTGAATATGAAAGAGGAAAAGTGTTGTAGTATTTTGCCTAGATACCTATTGACATCCCTTCTCTTCCCTTCCCTTCCCCTCCCTTCCTTTTTTTCTTATTAGCTTTTGGAAGCATCCAGACAAAAAACTTTAACTTGGAATTATCAAAGAGCACACATTTCTAACACATAATAGGAAAGATAAGTATCATGTACTTTGCACCTTGATGTCACTATGATGGCCCAGCTACTGGGCCATAGCTGGACAGTATGAGGAGGGAAATCACATAAACCTCAACAGTGGTTTGTAGTTTGGTGAGTGAACATTTCACCTCTTTTTTTTAAAAATTGGAATAAGACTTTGAAGTGGAGGGTGCACCTAGTTTTAGGGATTTAAAAAAAAAAATTAAAAGCTATCTTCCATCACAGTCTTCCTTTCTTAGGGTATTTGAATTGACACCATGTTTCAAGAAAAAAAATCTCTTTTTCTTGCCTTGGGAGGCTGGTTTGACTCCTTCTTTTACAATTTTCCTCTGCTGAAGTTCTTTCCATTATTTTATTTTGTCTTTTGGACTCCATATGTTGAAATGGTTTGAGGGGCTGATCTTTTGTTATGCCAAATTTCAGGATCCTTGCCCAGGGCGAAACACAAGTTTTCCTAAAGAGATGCTGCAGAGCGAAGTCATGGAGGCTGATGAAGCTGATGAAGTCTACATGTAGGAAGTGATGCTAAGTGAGACTGGGATGAAAGGAAAGGCTCCGGTGCGGTTTCGGTTTTCCCAGCAGCACAAGGTGCTGCAAATTCATTGCTTTCTGTGAATGAGCACGCTTCTTAAGGGGGACGATACTTTTCATTAAGGTAAAGCTCCTTAAACCCCTTCTTAATTCTTTTCCTTGTGCCAGAAAGAAGCAGTTCTCTATACTTTTCACTATGAATGTTTACTAATGGATATGATACTGAAGATTTCCCTTAGGATGCAGCCTTAAGAACAGAATCGCTAAACAACTAAGATTCCTACTTCCGTGAATTAGCTGAATGAGCTAATCCTCGCAAACAGATAAAAATTTAAGATGGGATATTATCAAGATTTTTATCTTACTGCTTGGATCTATATAGATCCTGCTTACTGGGAGTGCATGCAATCTGAGATAATAGGAAGACCCTTTGTGCCTTATTAGTCAACATATTTTAAGCTCATTTCTTTAAGATAATGCAACTGTATTTGGATTCTTTTAAATAAAACAACACTTATTATTTTCTAATTTTGCATTTAAGCTCAGATAACAAATCACATATTAAATGCTAACGAAATATACAATTCTGTATTCTGTCTGGGCCCATAATGGTTACCCTTTCTACAATCCTCATGGCACCAGTTTATTAAAAAAAAAGAATATAATTAAAGTTTAAAGCATGAACTAAATTTATTTCCCTAAAAATGAAAGACAATTTAAGTTCGATAAGATATTTTATATCATACAAACAATATGAATGCAGAATAAATACCAAAAAAAGTTTGTTGCCATAGTTCAACATATCTAGATAGACTGATAAAAAGGTGGGAACCTCCCCTCCCTCCGGATGATATTTTCCAAATGAAAACAAAATGTGAAAATTAATCCATTGGTGTGGAGTGGTATCTCCTCTATGAGCTTTATTAAAACCAGTCAGTGGAATTATGAAATAAAAAGTTGCATTGCACCCAAATTGAAATTGAATTGAAATGTTTTCCATCCATCCATCCTTCCTTCCATCCATAGATTGGCAAAAAATAATATACACTCACACTCACACACACATACACACACAGACATTCAACTGAAACCAGAACTTTTTCTCCTGGGTCTGATGGATAAACAAGCTGGAAAAATGTTATGGAACACTATTTTTATATGTGATAACTGCAGTGAGATTGCTGTACGGACAAAGATGGAAAGATTTGGCAATGCCAATGACAGAGGAGTGGCTGGTGAAGATGACAGAACTTGTTAAAATGGCCAAACTGACTTGGTTGATTATAGAAAATATGTACATTTATTGGTGACTAAAACCCTTATGGACATTTGCATAAGAAAGAACTCCCCCCCCAAACTTTTGATTTATGGTTTTGATTATTTGCTAGAATAGATTATACAAAGAAGAGAGTCACATTGTAACGTCAAAAAGATGGGTCCATTTATTATTGTACTTATAACTGTTATAAAGAAGATTATAATGTGTTTGTGTGTGCGTAAAGGTTTCCTCTGTCCAGTCATTTCCAACTCTAGCGGCCGCTGCTCACCTCTGTTTCTTAGCTGAGGGAGCCAGCATTGTCTGAAGACATTTCCATAGTCATGTGGCCAGCATGGCTATACGACTATACGCTGTTACCTTCCCACTGAAATGGTACCTATTTATCTACTTTCATTTATATGCTTTCCAACTGCTAGGTGGGCAGGAGCTGGGGTGAGTAACAGGAACTCACCCCTTTGTGTGGTGGTACTGCTAAGGAAGACTTCAGCTTATCTCCCTCATGAGCTGGAGACATAGCAGAAAAAAATTATATTGTCTGGGCTTATTTTGCCCT
Organism: Pantherophis guttatus; assembly: GCF_059756535.1. Classification (NCBI taxonomy): domain Eukaryota; kingdom Metazoa; phylum Chordata; class Lepidosauria; order Squamata; family Colubridae; genus Pantherophis; species Pantherophis guttatus. The sequence continues at coordinate 145,099,647 of NC_142063.1, forward strand.
GTTTGGATGGAAGAATCCAGTGGTGCATTGCTCCCGGTTCTGTCTGGTTCTATAGAACTGGTAGTAAAACCGGTGGGAGGCTCCGCCCACCCACCACGACATCATCATAGGTGATCTGCGCATGTGCAGAAGCTTCTGCGCATGCACAGAAGCACGCGCACACCCGTTGTGAACCGGTAGTAAAGGTAAGTAGAACCTACCCCTGGAAGAATGTATTTATGACTGAGGAACTCTTTTCAACTTCCTGGTTGGGATAAGTATGAAACAGGAGTAAGGTGAATCAGAAGGTAGGATATGTGAGGAGAGATCACCAGGAAGCTGAATACCAGCAGCAACAGCTTTCTTGGCTAATGGTCAACTCCCCAAAACAAATTCAGACCAAAACTGATATATTTAATTTCATGACCATGTTGTCAACATTCCCATCATTAGCATTGGTTTAATCTCATTTTTTTAAAAAAGGCTTTAGTTTTTCTATTCCCCCCCTCCCCCAGAATGGCATAGATCTTTTTTGAACATTTCTTTTCGATGACATTAAAAAAAAAAAAATCTTACTTCATGGTTATGGAATGTCAGACGGTGATGATAATTTTGCTGTGATTGTTCTGCTACGTAGCCTCCCTGCTCTGTAGCCTTTCCAGTGATCTGACAGGAAAAAACAAATAGAAACAGAAACCCATGGGTATAAAAGTTCCTTTGGATGGCTTCCCATGGGTGCAATAGTAGCATGAGAAGATGGGAAGTGGATCTACTAGATAAATGATTGTCCAGTGAAAGCAGGGGTGAAATCTACTTACTGGTTCAAAAGTGCATGCACCACGCACGCGCACATCACTTGCGTGCACAGACCCTCTGCGCATGCACAAAATCTTCTGCACATGCGCACAAGGTAAAAAACACATTACTTCCTGTTAAAACCAGGAAGTAACAACACCCGGGCGGGTAGGCGGAGCCTTGCGCCACCATCACTATCGGTTCTCCGAACCACCTGCCACAATCACTACCGTATCACTCGATCCGGTCCGACCCAAGAGCATTTCACCCTGAGTGAAAGGCAACACACATCTCATAATTAAGAGAAGTGCCACAACCAATAGCCTATCTATATGAATATTGATGCAATCTTCATTTCCTCTGAGGAACAACTTTATAAGCAACCTTTTTGGGGGAAAAAAAATTTTAAGAGTCAAGGAAGAAGGGGAAACAATAAGAGGGCAATTATTGAATAGAAAGAAGGGTGGTGGAGACACCACAATTGTTTTTTCCTCTCCTCCCCTCCCCTCCTCCCCTCCCCTCTCCTCCTCTCTCTCCTCTCCTCTCTGTTCCTCTCTTCTCCTCTCCCTCTCCTCTTTTTGTTTCCTTATTTTTCTTTTAACTCTTTATAATTTGTTGAATTGAAAATCTGTAATAAAATATCAAGGAAAAAACTGGAGGCATTTTGAACTAATTTAAGGGGATTGGTAGAAAAAAAAATACTAAAGAAAACATAATCCCATATTTGTTCCACAGTCTGGTACTGTGTACTTCACTCTGAAGCTGAATCAAGAGCTAAGAGCGGGGTGGGGCAGAAGTCCAAGAACTTGGCCACAAAGGCTTCTTCCAGCCATAATTTGACATTGTTCAGGCAGATTTGTTACTATCTGACCAAATAGCATGCTGGATCTCCTCCCTGCATTTGGAGTAAGTTGAGGATGCCTCTTCTGAATTCTAAAGAGTGTTTCTGAAGAATGCTAAAGTGGAACAGGGTTTTTTTTTAAGTGTATTTATTTCAAACCAGACTGGCATTCAGTTGAGAACAGTAAATCTTGCTGCACTCGTTTAACCTGAGTCGAGGCCATTTCTCATCTATGTGTGAAGCTAAAAATAATAAATCAGGAAGGAAACTGTGAAGAAGCTATTTACGTGTGCCTCCCCTCATACCTGGGAGTTGTCAGCAACCTGCTTTTTATAGTAATTTAGACTTTGATGTTGCCATTCCATTCTCTCACATTTAGTTATTTTCCCTCACAGTTACACATAACTGCACTCATAGTCATGTCATACAGGTATAATATCCATAGATTTATTCATGCGTATAATATATGCACAACATGATTAAATTGTGCTTAGGTTTCCTTCACAGATATTGGGTTTTTTTCCAGAATTGTTATTGTCACACACACATACCGAAAAACATAACCCAAAGAATATAACTGGCTATATAGGTAGTCCTCGACTTACGACCATAATTGAGCCCAAATCTTTTTTGTTATTAAGTGAGACATTTGTTAAGTGAGTTTTGCCCCATTTTACGACCTTTCTTGCCACAGTTGTTAAGTGAATCACTACAGTCAATAAGTTAGTAACACGGTTGTTAAGTGCATCTGGCTTCCCCATTGATTTTGCTTGCAAAAGGTGATCACATGACCTTGGGGGCCACAGCAATGGTCATAAGTATGAAAAATGCAGTCAATTTCATTATTCAGAAAAAATTCAGAAAAATTTCATTAGTCAAGCTAGGTAACATCATCAGTGCTGACTTCTCATACATTATATTCTTTAAAATTCCTAACCATTAGTTAACATGGGATATTCCAAGTGTTTGTTGTAAAGTTCTTAAAAATAATTAAATTTGGATTTCACCACTCTGTGTGTGTGCGTGTATACTATATATATATATATATATGTAAATTTGAAATCAAGAGATGTAAGAGGGAGAATGCTGATAAAGAATGACTAATGTAACAATTTTATTTTGTTTTCCTTACCTAAGAGATGTGCTATGGGGAAGACAGCAATTATATTTTATTTAGAGGCAGTTATACATTATTAAAACTGGTTTTACCTGCTGAGATGAAGGGGGTAGTTCTCTTTTTTTCTTTCCCTTTTTTAAGCTTTCCTTTTTTCACACACCCCTTTCTTTTTGCATTTTTGTTTGCATTTTTTGTAGTTTGTATTGACTCTTATTCTTTACATCTATAATTCTTAATATAATTATTTTTTTAAAAAAAGAATGATTATTCCAAAATATTTAAAAGAAATCAAATAAGCAAAATTCTATTTTTTACATAGAGGTTCCAATGTTTTAGATGCAAAAATGAGAGCCTATAGGAAGTCCATGTGATTTACTCATTAATTCAATAACCCAATTATATATCCAACTATTGCACAATGTCAATAGTTTTGGCACATGGCACGCGTGATTTTCAATTACATATTATTATCTTATAAAAAGAATTTATGTCCAGCTCCTGCCACTATTATACTTTCTGCTCCTCATTTTACCAACCTTGGAAGGATGGAAGTCCTTGAACCGATCAGGATCGAACTGCTGCCAGTCAGCAGGATCAGCCTGTAATACTGCATTCTAACCACTACACCACCACAGTGGTTATAATGCAGTATTATACTGTACGGTTCTTATAATTTAGCATAATGCAGTATTTATAATGCAGTATTATATGGTATTTCTAATTTCTTAGATAGATAGACACACAGCTAATTATGCATAATAGCTTAAAACTATGTTACATACACTTAATTTCTTCCTTGGTTATGTTTGACAGCATTATACAATCAAGAATAACTATAAAAAAATGTTCATTTATGAAATCAAAATCATTGTGGATTTTACCCTGAGCATCTTTGACAGGAGAAGCACTACTATTTTGTTGTAGTCATTTTTTTTGAGAGCCCAATAGTTTGCTAGATACTTCTCATTGATTCTAATATTTCTATATACAGTTCCTGTTTAATGCTCACAAAAACAATGTAATTTTGGTCTTGGACATTTTTTGCATATGTGCTCAAAATATATAAAAAACTGTAGCGATAATTTGACTGTAAATAATGGGGGCTACCTCTGTATACATGATTCTGTAGATACTCTATTTGGATTTTCAGAAGGCTTTTGAAATCCCTTACCAAAATCTGCTGATTAAACCTACCACTCTGCTTATAGAATAAGAGGCATGAACTGATTTCAGGCTATTTATTTCAGCAGCATTACGTGTGAACCCAGCCCAGAGAAACTAATAAAATGTAGTATGTTTCCAACCTTCTCTGCTTATGGGATACTCTGTTTTAGAGGCAGGTGTAGTCCCGCCTGGACTACTGTAATGCTCTCTACATGGGGCTCCCCTTGAGGAGCACCCAGAGGCTCCAACTGGCGCAGAGTGCGGCCGTGCGGGTAGTTATGGGAGCGATGTGGCACTTCCATGTAACACCTCTCCTGCGCGAGCTGCACTGGCTCCCAGTGGTCTTCCAGGTGCGCTTCAAGGTTTTGGTTACCACCTTTAGAGCGCTCCATGGCTTAGGGCCTGGTTATTTATGGGACCACCTGCTGCCGCAAACGGCCTCCCACCAGCCGGTACACTCTCACAGAGAGGGACTCCTCCGGGTGCAGTCGGCCAAACAATGTCGGCTGGCGGCCCCCAGGAGGAGAGCATTCTCTGTGGGGGCACCTACTATCTGGAACGAGCTCCCCCTGTAGATACGGAGGATCCCGGATCTACGCACCTTCCGCCGTGCTCTTAAGACCTTTTTATTTCACCAGGCTGGTCTGGCCTAACCTTTCCCATTCTTTTTTTAATGTAAATTTTAATTTGTTCTTAACCTGGGGTTTTAAATTTGTCTTGGGCTAAATTGATTTAATTCGATTTTACTTTTGCTCTTAATTTTTGTATTCTATGTGTTTTATTCTGTGCCTGTTCACCGCCCTGAGTCCTTCAGGAGTAGGGCAGTATACAAATTAAATAAAATGAAAAATGAAATGAAACAGACTTGCCTTGCACTCCAATTTAACTGAAAAGATGGCTTGTGGTTAGTACGGTAGCACATATTCATGTTCAAAATATATTTATTTATTTATTGGTTCGATTGGTCTTCTCTGGAGACTCAGGGCAGCTTACAATGCGTTAAGTAATAGCCTTCATACTTTTGTTTATACCTGCTTAGTAGGCTTTCAGCCCCCCCCCCCCCAAAACGGTGTTCTTTTTATACAAAGTCAGCTTATAATCATTAGGATCCATTTTAAAAAAATAAAACAGATACAACTAGAGTTGGAAGAATCTATTATATGAATAGCCATTCTACGAACCTAATGATGCTTGAGATGCTTTTGCAGTTTGTACATCAGCAAAAATAAAATAAAACCGGACATTCCAAAAAGAAAGTTTGGGAAGGAAAAAAATCAAGAAACTTTTCAATCAGAATAGAGCTGGAAGGGACTTTGGAGATCTTCTAGTCAAACTCCCTACTTAAGCAGGAGACCCTATACCATTTAAGACAAATATTAATGTCTCTTCTTAAAAACCTCTAGTGTTGCAGCACCCACAACTTCTGGAGGCAAGCTGTTCCACTGGTTAATTGGTCTCACTTGTAGGAAGTTTCTCCTTAATTCCAGGTTGCTTCTCTCCTTGATTAGTTTCCATCCATTGTTTCTTGTCGTTTAACTGATTCAATTTTATAGTATAATAGCTGGTGGGTGGTTGGGATTTCTAGAGTAAAAATTTGGAAGGTACTTACATACCATATTTTTTGGAGTATAAGACGTACCGGAGTATAAGACGCAGCTTAGTTTTTGGGGAGGAAAATAGGGGGAAAAAATCTGCCTACCAGGTATTCATCTGGCTAGCGTCCTTAGTCTGGTGAGCTTCAGCACATTAGTTTGCTGTTTTTTTATCCCCTGCTTGGGGATAAAAAACAGCTTCTAAGGCACAGCTGAGAGGAAGCAGCAATGAGAAAAGCAGGCAAAGCACAGGGATGGGTGGGGAGATCGCTTCATTTGGCTAGCACCTTGTTAGGGCTGAAAAAAAAGCTTTGGAAAAAGCTACATTTGGAGTATAAAATGCACCCAAATTTTCAGCCTCTTTTAGGGGAGGAAAAGGTGCGTCTTATACTCCAAAAAATATGGTATATTATATATTGCTCAGTATTGTTGATATTAGTTGCATCAGGTCCCCACTGCATAAACTTGTCTGGAAAGACACCTTCAGGGTCCAACTGGTCATTCCTTTGATATATTGTGATCCTGAGGTCACCACCTTGGGGCAGGGGTGAAATCCAGCAGGTTCTGACAGGTTCTGGAGAACCGGTAGTGGAAATTTTGAATAGTTCTGAAAACCGGCAAATGCCACCTCTGGCTGGCCCCTGAGTGGGGTGGGAATGGAGATTTTGCAATATCCTTCCCACAGGAGTGGGGAGGGAATGGGGATTTTGCAGTATCCTTCCCCTGGAGTGGGATGTGAATGGAGATTTTGCAGTATCCTTCCCCTGCCACGCCCACCAAGCCACACCACGCCCACCAAGCCACGCCTACAGAACTGGTAGTAAAAAAAATTGGATTTCACTACTGCCTTGGGGGGACCAGAAAGTGGAAAAATAGGTCCCTTTGATTCTGCCACCATATTTTTGTCATAAGACTGCTTCTCCTTCCACACCAGTCTTCTGGGACCCAAGAGGGGATTGAAAGGGAAATCCTCGCCCTACCCTGGCTAAAAAGGAAAGCGGACAACTTTCCCTTTTCTTTTCCCAAACTTTGGGAGTTTGTAGCACAGCCAAGAGCCTGAGGTTCTTTAAAGGGCCAGCTGCAATGTTTTTCTGTCATGTCTTTGCTGCCTTGATTTTGTCCCCCTTTCATGGGTAAAACCAATTTATCTTGTCTTTGGGTGTGCAAATGCTGTGGATTTTCCTTTAATTCTGACTCCCTCCCAGGGGCTCCCAAGAGGCAGAAACTCAGTCAAGCCTTATTGGGTATTGCAAAAACTAGGAATAGATGCAAAAATGAGATCGGTAATATGGACACCAACTTTTACGGTGGTATTGTTTTCTGCTTGGTCAAGGAATGATAGAGAATGCTGTCACTCAGAAATACAGAAAGATGCATGAGTTGGTAGTGGTTCTCCAAGATTTTAGATAGAAATCTTTCTTAGTTTTGCCTTGTGGGTAGGAATTTCTTATAGGATTTTATACTTACAAGACCTATTTTATCTCTGAGGATAGTCCTAATATTAATTTCGCTTAGTAACAATGAAAAGAGCCCAGTCCTTATGCTGAAGCCATTGTTACTGTACTAAAGATAAATTACTGAAAATAACTTTTAATATTATTTCCAATTTGCATTCATTATGGGTACAAGTATATGGGTTCCAATACAGGTGAGACAAAAGAACATTTCAGATAACTGTGGAATTTCTGTTTCAGATATTTGTACTTGTGAATGAGTTCTCAGGTATAATACAGGCGATTTATGCTCATTTACAAGACTCTGATTCTTTTTAAGGAAAAAAAGAACAATTTGGAAGATTTCTGCCTAAATACAATGGCTCCCTCTGCAGGCCACAAATTATCCTCAGTAAATCCCACAAAAATACATAGCGGTCATGCTAATATTTTAATTGTGATAAACATACTATTTATTTCATGTGGATTGCAATTTATTTTCCCATAGTATATAAGTATATATGTATGTATATACAAACACAGAAGGAAAAGAAGCAGTGGTGCCAGCATAATATTCAATTTCAAACTCATTTTGCAAATAACAAGTTTTCCCCAAACTACTACTGTATTGACTGCACTACATTAAAAGTTATACTCTGGTAAAATATTTTTTTCTATGCATTCTAATTGCTTAATCAATACATTATATGGATGCTGGCAACAATAAGCCCAGTTGTAACTCCAATACAACTCTGTTCATCATCTACAAAACGTCTTTTAAATATTTTTTAGCATGTTTTTGTTAAAAATGTCTACACCCCACAAAACCTCAGTTTTTGAATCTTACTATTGTTTCTGTGTTCTTCATCTCAACTGTTTTGTAGTGTTGAGGCATGCTGAAAAGATATTGATCCAATATTGCATGGAGGAACTTACAAATATGCCTGTATTTATTTCCTCTATACTATCTCCACTTCCATTGTCCCAGAACTTCTATTCAAAGACAGCACATCAGAACTACAGTCAGCATGCATGCACATGCCAAACTGAACATATGAGTTTAATCTACAGAATTAGAATTAATATACATAAACCTTCATCCATATGCTATCATTTTGATATAGATTAGGGTTGTCGAACTCAATTTCATTGAGGACGGCATATGGCTTGTGGTTGATCTCAGAGGGACGGGCATGCGTAGCCGCTGTGTGTGTGTGGCCAGCTTGACGCCACTCACTGTGGCCGACTGGGTGGGTGTGGCCAACTGGGTGGGTGTGGCCAGCTTGACGCCATTCCCCAAACTGCTGCTTCCTCTTCGCATTGGGTAGACCAGCCCGAAGCGATGGGGTAGACCGGGCAAAAGCAACGTGGGCACGCACCTCACATTTTCCAGGACGGCCCCATGGGCTGGATCCAACCACATCACGGCCGGATCTGGCCTGCGCGCCTTGAGTTTGACACCCCTGATATAGATGGATGCTGCCCATGGATACCTTATGGAATTTAGGACATGAAACTGAACTGAGGCTTTAAAAACTGGCAGCAGAAGAGATAATTTAAAGAAAGATTTTGGAAAGTTCAGGCAATCTAGTATTGTGTTACAGAAAAATTAGATCCTGACTTTGTTGTATATTCAGAGGCAGGGAAATGGTGGTATTCGTATACTGTTAGGTCTCTATTCACTAATTCTGATCATACTCCCGTTAGATGGCTCTGACAGAAGTTGGAAATCCACAACTCACTAGGATTGTAATGAAAATAGTTGGTATTCAATACTGTTGCATTTGAAGCAGTTTGTTTGAAGGTCTAAACAGGTGGTTGTAAACATCCCTGAAGTATTTTGAGCTTCAGCAATGAGTGGAACACTCGGTGTATTGTGTATGAAAGGCGTATTTCAAGCTCAGACCATTTTTTGAGTTTGAAACCTTTTGAATACCCAGTACTTGATCTCTACCTATTTGGTATTCCCTACTCCTAGAATGCAATCCTTGGTATTAGATATTTTCTCCAGATATCCTTGGTATTAAGTATTTTCTCCAAGACGAAAATATGGGATTTTTCTCCAACCTCCCTCCCCAAATGTGGTAGGCCAAAATGTGGGACAATATGCAGCAACAATCTACATTGGAAATAGACAGTTTATGGCAAAGATATTAATGTTACCTTAACTAAAGTTTGAAAGCATATCCAACTACACTTTCATTGTGGTAATTGTAAGTCTCAGCATCCAGAGAAGCCTGGAAGGATGAATTCTGGTATGAGTCACTTTAATGTTCAGCCCAACTGGTACATTGCTATCCAGGGAAGAACCTTTTTAATTTTACATTTATATTGTACATTTCCTTTAAAAGGGATGACAAAGGCTGTTACTTGTACCTGTCTAGTTAATATTTAATGGTAGTTATTCTCCTGCGACAGCCAGGAACAATTTCACCATGCATACAGTGAACATGTTTCTGCACATACATGATTTGTGAATCTTTTTAAAAAAATCTATATTGCTTGGTATCTATGTCTACAGGCTGAAAAACGAGAAGGAAGAAAAAGTCTGAAACCAAAATCATTCCAAGTTTATGGCAAATGGTAGCTGACAATTATTAACTCAGGTTTTCCTGATGGTTTCACAAAATGCTTGTGTTCTCTGAGGTTTTGTAACAGCTCATGCTTACAACAGTGTGTCTGCATTGATTGGAAGCAAACTGAAAGCAAAAATGATGGGGCTAAACTGAGAAACACTATCAGACTGTGGCAGTATCAGCTTGTTATTTCTTCTGTTGCTGAATTTCTCCGTATTTTTGGCTCTCTCAAGATTGTGCATGTAGTGGCAAGGGGTAGATTTTCCATTTTCAGCGAGCAAAGCAAGTCCCAAATTGAAGATGGGTAATCTATCCTTTGGACTGATTTCAAAAGCAAGGAATCAAGTTTGACAAAGATGCATCCCTAGCAATCTTCTGGATAGGAAGGAAATAGAGGCAGGGTTATTGTGGAGAGAGAGTGTCACACTCGATTTCGTTGAAGGCCGCATCAGGGTTGTGTTTGACCTCGGGGGGGCCAGGTGGGCGTGGCTGGGGGTGCGTGGCCATGGTGGGCATGGCCAGCTTGACATCATTCGTGTCAGGGGCACCTGTGGTAGCCCAGGCAGGGCTAGGGGGATCCTCCTGCAGCCCTCTGCCAGTGAAAACGAAGTTCCATTTTCGCTGGCAGAGGCACCGCGGGTCGGTCAGTCGCTATTTCCAGGGCAGCCCCACGGGCCAGATCTAAACACCCTATGGGCTGGATTTAGCCTGCGGGCCTTGAGTTTGGCATCCCTGTTGTGGAGAGATGGAGGGTTGTGTCAGAAAGACCAGAATAAGAAATAAAATGAGGTATCTGGCAAAGAAAAAAAAAACTAAGAGTCAGAAAAGAGACGCATACATGACTTATGACCACAACAGAACCCAACATTTCTGTTGCTAAGTGAAACATTTGTTAAATGAGTTTTGCCTCATTTTCCAATCTTTCTTGCCACAGTTGTTAAGTGAATCCCTCCCATTATTAAGTTAGTGACATAGTTGTTAGGTGAATCTAGCTTCCCCATTGACTTCGCTTGTCAGAAGGTTGGAAAAGGTGGTCACATGACTCCTGGACACTGCAACTGTCATAAATATGAATCAGTTGCCAAGCATCTGAATTTTGATCAGCATGGGGATGCTGCAACGGTCATCATTGTGAAAAATGGTCATGAGTCACTTTTTTCAGTGCCATTGTAACTTCGGACGGTCACTAAATGAACTGTTGTAAATCGAGGACTACCTGTAATGGCCCCATTTAATGTTGATTTTGGTTTTTGCCCTTCTGTTGCTACAGCCCATTTTGGGCTCTGGTATTTTCCTTACACTTTGGTTGTTTGAGCCCCCTGACAGATTATTTTGGAGGGAATGTGACCTGTAAAATAAAAAGGGCTTGGCAAACACTGCCGTATATGGATAAATAAAATTCCAAACACATAAACAGAACACCTTATTCATGAGACAAGAAGAGCATGCACTTTCAAAAGGCATGTTCGGCCTCAGGAGAAAATTGAAAGACTATTTTAGGGAGTAAAATATAGCATCCTCCGGCCTACAACAGTTAAGTACCGAAGCTCCGGAAATGATCTTTCTTTTTTCCCCCTCCACTTTAATTAAAAATTATTTAAGTTTTTCAAATGTCTGTGGGTGCTTATGTAAGGAGAAGAGCATCACGCCAAGGGAAATGGAATGTGTTGTAGGTGTAAGGAAGATGAATTAATTCTAGATGAGCCAACCTCAGCTTTCAAATATTCTAACCTCCATCTGCGTAACTAGGTAGCTTTAATATCCTTTCAACAGATGCTTAGTGCCGCCCCCTTCCAATTCAGCATGTCCACATGGTTCTAGACAGCCTCCTGAATCAATGCAGCCAAGAGTGGATGGGTAAGGAATCTGTGGCCCATAATTCTTTACTGCAGGGGTAAATTCAAGGCCCGCATGCCACATCTGGCCCACAGGGTGCTTAGATCTGGCCCATAGGGCCACCCTGGACACAGTGATGGACCGCCCCGTGGTGCGTCTGCCAGCAAAAACAGAGCTTGGGAGGGCTGTATGAGGCCCTCCCAGATTCCGTTTTCAGCTGGGACAGCCTCATGCAGCCCTCTGCCAGTGAAAATAGAGCTCCGTTTTTGCTGGCAGAGAGCTGCACGAGGCCATCCCAGCAGCCGTCCCAGCTCCGTTTTCACTGGCAGAGGGCCATACCAACCCCATCCTGGCCACGCCCACCCAGCCCCCCGAGGTCAAACACAACCTTGGTGCGACCCTCAATGAAATCAAGTTTAACACCCCTGCTTTACTGGGACTGCTGGTAATTGTGGTTCATGGATATCTGATGAGCCAGAGGAACCTATTCCTGCAATAGCTTTTAAAGGCCTCACCGGAAGGTATTGACACAACTTCTACCAAAGCCCACTGCTGTTCCTTTTAATTTCCACAGTCATGTTCGGAATAAAGCACGAATGGACACACTTGACCTATAATGGAAAAGGAGAACTGCATTGGGAGAAGGAAGCCAGCCCTCATCTGGATTTAAAGAAGCATCAAACCAATGGTGAAATCTAACATTTGTTACTACCGGTTCTGTGGGCGTGGCTTGGTGTGGAGGGGTAATGTGACTGGGTGGGTGTGGCCAATTTTTTTTTTAACTTTTAAAACCATTTTTTCTAGAGGTTGGAAAAAATGCTTTCAAAAGGCTCTGACGATCCCAGCTGAGTTGCCTGATCGTCAGAGGCTTTTTTTCTTTTAAATGCCTCTGCCGATTAGGCAACTCAGCTTGGATCGTCAGAGGCTTTTAAAAGAAAAAAAGCCTCTGCCGATCAGGCAACTCAGCTTGGATTGTCAGACATCGTCTTGGATCGTCAGCTTGGATCATCAGCTTGGATCGTCAAATTCAGCTTGACGATCAGGCAACTCAGCTTGGATCGTCAGAGGCATTTAAAAGAAAAAAAGCCTCTGATGATCACGCGGCTCAGCTGGGCATGGGGGGGGCAGGGATTTTTGCTACCGGTTCTCCGAACCACCCACCTCCATCGCTACCGGATTGGGCAATCCAGTCTGAACCGGGAGCATTTCACCCCTGCATCAAACCTTACAGAAGTAAACCAGCATAAATCCCAATGCCTCTGAAGCAGTCCAAGACTATCTTCCAGCAACAAATAGTGCGATGTCCTTCTCCACATGAAGGAGAAAATCCCATAAGCATTTCTAATCACCCTTGGCAATAAAAGTACAAAAACAAATTAAATCATTAACAGTTTCTTTTCTTTCAAGGTGCCCCAAATCATCTGTCTCATTCGGTCCAGGCAGTCTTTAAGAATTGGACGTGTTTGAATGGAAGAAAAAAAGAAAAAGAATACCAGTACAAATGATTTTTTTTTTTTTTTTGGGGTTGAAGCAAGGCAAGGCAGTGTGATTGATCTGAGTCGAGCACTGAAAGTGTTCAATCCTTTCCTAGCACTTTCAGTGAAATAAATCTAAGTCCTTTATTCGGTACAAATACTTCAATTTCCCAGACTTTCGCTTTTAAGTATATTCTTTGGTGGTTTGACTCTATTTTGAAGTCCTTGATACTATATCTGTCTTGTCCCCCAGTCCTTACAACCTTGTAATGTTCTTGGGTGTGCCTAACTTTACAATAAAATCATCATTTCATTACATGCCCATACAATGAAACAATTATTTTCTTTTCTTGCAGCTGTTTCTTATATTCATTGATGCCTCTTCTTCCATCCTTCCCTGAAAACAGTCAGAGGGAGGGGCAAGCCCCCAGCCTTATTACATGACACTGATCTCCTGCCTGGATTAATTTTCTTCACCAAAAGAGTGACCATTGTCAAAAGCCACATATATATTGCCATGGAAACAGTTGCCTTGGCCATACACAAAGATCTGTTTGCTTTCTTAAGTCTCCGAGAGTTTTGAAGGAGTAGACTTCGTCTTTCATTCACAGAAGCACATGGTTTATGAGTAAATGTTCTGAACATCGTTTCAGGGTGGCCACTGCAGCAGTTTCCTCTCTCTCTCTCCCTCTCTCCCTCCCTCCCTCCCTCTCTACACACACACACACACACACACACACACACACATCATAAGAAGGAAGGAAGGATTGATTTTACATCCTTTCTCTGCTCCCAACATTATACAACCACTCCAAGTACATCAACTCACAAATGCCTGCACTGCTGCTGCTACTTGACTCAATCAAGTGAAGTACATTGGATATCCACAGGCTGCAAGTGCTGTGGGGAGAGGAAAAGAGAGAAGGAAAAAGCTGACATGTATTTTAGTTAATAATAATACAATACACTATCTCAGCAGCAGCCTGTCTATTGGCAACTTGATTGGCTTTGTTCATGGGTTGCTATATTCAGTTTTCAAACAACAGGCAACTAGTTCTATCAGAATTCCTCTTGTTAATTCCTAGCTTTAACCAGAAATGCAAAGGAAAATATCCTTCACTCCAGTGGTACTACCACTACCTCTAGCACTGATGATGTTACCTAGTGTGAATAATAAAATGTCTGCAAGAAAACTGCCAAGCTCAGAGAGCACCCAAGACACCCCCCCACACATTTCAATCCTGAGCTACAAATATTCTCCTTTATTGTCCTGGATTCACTGTAAAGCAGAAAAAGCACGAGTTGGTCTGCATGTTAAAGGAATCTGATAACAAGTGTTGGGAAATTAGGAGAGCACAACCCTAATTTCATATGTTAAGTCAGCATCCCACAATGCTATTCCCAGATGATAGTGTATAGATTTGGGAACTGCCTTCCAACTAGTTAGACAAAGAATCAGGGACATCATTTGTTTAATGTGCTGTTCATCATGCAAAACCTTATTTACTGCTGCCCAATCCCAACATATATTTTGTCTTTTATTATCTCTTAATCCCTAAAGGGATAGCTTCAGGGGTGGGCTTCAAAAATTTTAGCAAGGGGTTCTCTGCCTGGTTGCTGGGTGGGTGTGGCCTAGTTGGCCTCCTGCACTATGGTGGGGGAGGTGTTTTTGCCCTCCCCGGGCTCCTGAGGTTTTTCTCGAGCCTTTGGGGGAGTCGAAAACTGCCTCCCCTGAGCTCCAGAGACCCTCTGGAGGCCGGAAACGGGCCTGTTTCTGGCCTTCCTGAACTTCCAGTAGGCCCGTTTTTCACCCTCCCCGAGCCTCCGCGCGCGCCCTGCACTTACCTGCATCCAAAACAGGCCGCGTGGGGACTCCTGGGAGGGGTGGGATGGGGCCAGCCAGGAGTGGGATTTGGGGGTTCTCCAAACTGCACAGAATCTTAGGTAGAAATTCTCCCATACTCCTGTGAACTCCCAGCAGGCCACCCCTGGATAGCTTTGAAGAAGAAATTAACTGGGGCTGCAACAATGTTTGTCACTGTGAAGACTAGTCAGTCAAACTCAGAAAAAGATACCTCACTAGTTACCATGGAAGAGATTTCCCCCCCCCCCCGGAGATTGCCTTTTCAATATTTGCTGCATCTAGGCATATCCAGAAAGTGATTTCTGTCTCAACCTTGAAAACCATCAACGTAGATTTGCCATTCTTGTTATTACTTCTATGTATAAATAAAGCGATCTTTTAAGATCACATTTAATGCCATGACCATTGCTTCTGGATAGCAACTCTGCCATTCTTTTCCAATGCAGTGGAAGTGGTACTCAGCTCTCATATGGCTGCATCCATATTTCGTAGCTTTTTCACTGTCTAGAAACATTCCGTTCACCTGTTTGCCTTCACAGCAAAGGGTGAAAGAAAAAGAAAACTCTGAAAAATAGCTCTATATTAACTAGTCTGCTTGTCACAAGTTTAGAATCATCTGTGTGCAAATATATCCAAATATATGGATATCATATATTTGACAATACATGTAATTCTGCGTAATATTATGAAGCCCAACAATGAAAGTAAATAATTTATTTCCATTTCCCAAAAATAGAAATAAAAAGACACGTTTCACAAAAGGCATACATGTTTTCTTTTCTGGAGGTCTTTATAAATTCTCTACTCTCTGAATAATAGACATAAGTAACTGGAGTTCAGTGTCCTTGTGAATTTTTGTTTGAAGAAAATGGAAATAAAATATTATTTTGGCTAAACAGCCAGCCCTGAGTAGAATCCCGCACCCCCGCAACTTTGAGTCAATCTTGACTTCTGGCAAGTGCCTGGACTTGTCCCTGAAGTTTCCTTGGCAAGATTTCTAAAAATGGCTTTGCCATTGTTTCCTTCCTGGAACTGAGAGAAAGTAACTGGCCCAAGTGCCTATGGAGATTTTCAGTCATCCAGATCATGGTTTCCCCAAAGATGCTTTTCCAAAGGCAACTGGACTTTCTTGGTTTTTAAAAAAGGGGGAAAAAGGATAGAGGCTGTGCCTCTCAGGTTTATATGGTGAATTACGATGACATGCTTAAGCCATTGCTTTGGTTTTTTGTTGCATATGCCGTAAGACCAGGGGTGAAAGCCAGCAGGTTCTCACAGGTTCTGGAGAACCGGTAGCGGAAATTTTGAGCAGTTCAGAGAACCAGCAGTGGAAATTTTGAGTAATTCGGAGAACTGGCAAATACCACCTCTGGCTGGCCCCAGAGTGGGGTGGGAATGGAGATTTTGCAATATCCTTCCCCCAGGAGTGGGAAGGGAATGGGGATTTTGCAGTATCCTTCCCCTGCCACACCAACCAAGCCACGCCCACAGAACCGGTAGTAAAACAATTTGGATTTCACCACTGAGTAAGACCCCTGCTATCTATACAAAATGACCTTATAGATAGATAGACCATTAAATTAAATCAAATGTATTTCATCGTGCAATCTTCCCTCCAAAAATAAGTACAAGAAACATCCAATTTAAAGCAGTCAATTACATGAATTATGCTTACATTTTTATGGCCAGCTAAGCATGTTGATAACAAACCTTACATGCTGGATCCTTCCTTAGGAATACCAAACACCAAACTCAATTCTCCAGCAAATTCCAGATAATTAGCATCATCTTCCTAAACTCAAAAATGCCTTTTTGCTCTCCCAAACTCTACAAAACCCTTCATTACTGTAGTATGTACATGTGTACAGTGATGTGGTCAAAGTGGTGGGAAATTCTGATGGGGCTCTTAAGCCTTGAATTTTGATCTGGCTATCATTGAACCATATTCAAATTCCTTCATCTTTATTGGACCTGTATAGATGTTGAACATCACCCCATCGCAGTCTGCAATTGGTGAAATCTGCCTCTACTCTCTTGGCTTCCAGAAGGGCCTTAAAACCTGGCTCTGTTGGGTGGTCTGGGACCCCGATGGGGGGGGCTCTACCCTGGGGTGACTGACAGGATAAAAAGAAGATCCCAATCCTATGCTCCCCAGTCTCTTGGCTTTTTTCCTCTATTTAATCCTTGTTAATTTTAATTGTTTTATATTATCTTTTTTGTATCATTTTGTAAGCCGTCCAGAATTGCTTCAACAGTAAGATGGAGAGAGGGATATGAATTTGATAAATATATAAATTGGATTCCTACCTTTCTTTAACATGTGTCTCTTTTCTGAATCCCCTGGGGACACTCTATCCCATAATCTAAGGTACCTGGAGAAGACCGTTGGAATGGGGAAAGCTGCTTGCACACATGTTCAGACACATATCCCACCCTTTTGTTTTCTATTCTGAAAATCAGGGGATTTTGTTTTCCTATTTGAGCATGTCAAAGTTTCCCTTTCCTAATTAAGTATCCTTAAGTCAAATACTTCAATAATGCATTTACATTGTAAAAACCCAAGTAGCTCCTCGCGTAGCAAATTAACCATGATTATTTATGCCTTAAGAGCTGGTGTAACGCAGCAGTACTGTCAAAGGCCAACCATTGCCTCAAACGGTGTGGAGCACACAATGATCTGGAAGTCCCTTGGATAATAACCCTGAGGTTATGAGACCTGAAAACTTCATTCATTGACATAAAAGTGGCCTCAAGGCAATCGTGGCTGGCATTTTGGTTACTGAAAAATACACAGACAATATGCACTTTAAACGTCTGTTTGTAAAGAGTGCCTGGAATAGCCACTGGTCCACACGACATCCTTTATTGAAACTGACTTCTCATTATTGCAGCTCCCAAAGTTTCAGAACATAGCTGCAAACCATACTAATAATAGGGCTCCCATCACACTTACATTTAAGAATTGGGTTTTGCTAACTGCTCAAGTAGCCTCTCCCTTCAGCAAGAAAAAATAAGGTTGCTCTGTCAGTTTGCTGTTGTGAAGCACTGCTTTAAAATCAGCCAAATCAGATAATTGGTCTGTCATATCCCAAGCCATGGTTATTTAAACATGCTTTATTGAGTAAAGTCAAAGCAGCTGGGTTCATCCAGCACGTTAAGGTATAAATATGGCTTTACAAACCACCGGAGTACGATTGGTTTCCGCTATATACTAAACCAAAATCAAACCAACTGCATTATGGCTTAGCAAATTGTATGAACCAGGTTTATTGCTGACAGGCAGCATATCGTCCACAGTTTAATAGTGGGCAATCGGAGTAATTTGTTATATAACAGAAATGGGGTCATTGGAAGGATAGAAGCAGATCTTTAATATCCAAATATATAGTGCAGGGTCACATCATAGACTGAAATGAGAAGGGTCTTCCAAATATTGCTGAACTACAATTCCCAGCTGCCTTAACAACTAATAGGTTTTATTCTGGTCTATCTGGTGTCTCCTATACTTGCTCACTACATTCACTGCATAAGTAGGATAGTCTCAGAAATGAAGTTGGAGAATATCAGCAATTTTTTTCTCTAGTGGATTTCAATATTCATTCCTTCACCCAAATGAATTAACTACATGGGGCTACAATGGAAACTCATGCCCTATCACAATATATGACAGAAGAAAGATATTCCAGGATCCAGGGCTTCAATATTTTAAATGAATTGAGCAGAAGTCTGACTAATTCAATTTATGATGCTGGAGACAACACAGCAATGTGTTGGCTGCGCACATACATGCAGTCAGCTTTGGAAAGCACCATCTGAGGAATGTTGCTTAATTGTATGGCATTTGAGCTTTGTAGCTTGTTGCAAAGTTTGCTTTTCTCTTTCTTATGTATGTAATATCCTACACAATGCAACAGTCCAGAATAAGAAGTTCTGTCTTGCAGAATTGGCAAAGGAACGTTGCCTCAAGTTAAAACTTTATGAAACCATTGGGTTAAAAAATTGTGCTCATAGTAATTATTGGTATATCTAGATTGTCCCTAATCAACCCATGATGGTATAATTTCATTAATTTTCTCCAGTTGTCAATCTAATGCTCTCCTGTCAACATAGAAGGGGGGGCATTTCTGTTGTGACATGTTGTCTAAGACTTGACACTCTTGAGAGATCCTTGTGGCATGATTAGCATTACGTTGGCTACCTAGTTTCCTAGTTACACAGAAGTCATTCTTCCTCAAATTTGTTCCTTCTAGACATGCTAGTTTTATATTTTTATGTATCATCTGGAGATAAATAGAGGAGACAATATGCCTTCAGAAAAGGTAAAAAACATAATCAGACAATATCCTCTTGATACCAGCCAAGCTATCAACAAACAGAAAATAAAAGAGCATCAGAATTATATATATATATATATATATATATATATATATATATATATATATATATATATATATATATATATGCAATTATTCAGATCTTAGCATACTCTGTTTATTGAATAAAGCAGAAGAATTGAGAAGAAAAGCGGCTGCTTTGATATTATGCCGATTTGATTTCTTTAATAACTAGTCAATTGAAAAATTCTAGAGAATTCAAAAAATGCACATATTTTTCCCTGGGGATGGGCTCCAGCACGAGCCTGAAAGCATAGAAGAATCAATTTTTGGTCCTGGTGACCTATTCAGATTGGAATTTGCAACGTTATCTTAGAACATGTATATTTACCTTCATTGTGAAAATTTAAAAGCTTTAATATTGTGTGGCATTTTGACTTTCCCTTTGTCTGTTTCCACATTACGTTGTGCTTATATGTTGCTCTGATGCGCCTTCATTTTCAGCTTAAGAAAATATTTCTAAATTGAATATTGGGGTTGCTTGTCTATCAGCAATCATGTTGGTCTCTAACCGAATAAAGATTTGATGATGATGATATTGAAATTCAAAGAATAATTTTTCGTATACTCAATCTGGCTTCATAATGTTTGCATTCTTTTAAGGCACAGCTGGGTACCATGTGGTAATCCTGATGTTGTTTGACTACAAGTCTTAGCAGCCTTAACCAGCATGGCCAGAAGGGAGAGATGGTGGGAACTGTAGCACAAAAATATTTGGAAGGCAAAGGTTTTTTGCCTTTGTTTTTAGGCAAGTCCTCACCAGCTGATCTGGACATCATTGCATCATTGAGGGTTGGGAGATCTTTTCAAATTAAACTCATCGTTTCTGGGATCCTTTCTTACATAAAAATAAGGGAGAAAAGGAATGCACTGACATAAAGGGGTCTTTTTTAAGTGACAACCTGCTATACAAAGAGGTTCTTAAACAGTGTTGTTTATATCACCAAGATAGAAGACCAGAAGAGTTGGTGGTCAGCAGGAAGCTTATCACATAAATAGCAACTCAGTTCAGGTGCTGAGAGATCTGG
Organism: Pantherophis guttatus; assembly: GCF_059756535.1. NCBI lineage: Eukaryota > Metazoa > Chordata > Lepidosauria > Squamata > Colubridae > Pantherophis > Pantherophis guttatus. The sequence continues at coordinate 145,119,738 of NC_142063.1, forward strand.
AGAGATTTTGCCTTAATTAGAATGATAGGGCTGGAAGGAACCTTGAAGATATTGTAGTCCAACTCCCTACCCAAAGCAGGATCCTTAAACCATCTTGGACAAATGATTGTCCAATCTTTTCTTGAAAACCTTTAGCGATGGAGCACCCACAATTCCAGGAAGCAAGCTCTGACTAATTGTTCTGTCAGGAAATTCCTCCTTATTTCTTTGGATCGCCTTCCGATGAGCTTCCACCCATTACTTCTTGTCCTGCCCCCAGGTATTATGAAGAATAAATTGACTCCCTCTTCCTTGTGACAGCTCTTCAAGTATTGGAAGACTGCTATCAGGTCTCCCCCAAGTTTCTTTTTGTTAGGCTAAACATGTTCTCTAGTTCTCTTAGCCGTTCATGATACGATTTACCCTCCAGACCTGTTATCATCTTGGTTATTCTTATCTGCACTCTTTCTAGGGCCTCAGCATATTTTTTGTGTCATGGTGACCGGAACTGGATGCATAATATCAAATGTGGCCTCACTGGTGCAGTATAGAGTGGTACTGTCACTTCCCGTGATCTTGGTGCTAATCCTCTGTTGATGCATTCTAGGACTGCATTGGCTATTTTTGGCAGCTGCAGCACACAGCTAGCTCATATTTAAGTGGTGGTCTACTAAGACACCTAGCTCCCTCTCACAAGCAGTACTATTGAGCCAAGTACTGCCTATTCTGTACCTGTGCATCAGGGGTGGGTTCTACTTACCTTTACTACCTGTTTGCAATGGGAGCACGTGCGCACACTCACTTCACTCGCACACCTGCCTTGCTTCTGCACATGTGCAGATCACTTATGATGTCAGGGTCAGTGGACGGAGCCTCCCGCCGTTTTTACTACCGGTTCTTGTGAACCAGTCCGAACCGGGGCAACCCACCACTGCAGTGCATCTGGTTTTTCTGCCTAAGTGCAGGATCTTACTTGCATCTTGTTGGATAGGGCCCAACATTCAAGTCTGTCATGATCTTTCTGAACCTTGAGTCTGTTGTCCAAAGCATTAGCAATTCCCTCCAGCTTTGTGTCATCTGCAAATTTGATGAGCATCCTTTCAATCACCTCATCTTGGTCATTTATGAAGATGTTGAAGAGCACTGAGCCCAAGACAGAGCTTTGAAGTTCCCCACTGCATGCTTCCATCCACGTAAAAATAGTTCCATTGAGGATCACATGCTGATTGCGGTGGTCAGCCAATTGCAAATCCATCTGGTGAATTTTCTAACTCCAAATGAAATCAGGAAATTCCTCTTGCATTTCCTCTTAAAGTTTCCAAGATTCTGTAAGTATCCCAAATGAGCACTAAAAAGACTTTCAGAAAATTCATGTTGTTTTCTATTTGCTGATTAAACGGGGCTTAACACTCCCCTTTATTGTACATCTATGCATGGATGTCCACAATGGGGACATCAGCAAGACATATGTATGATGTCATGACACAATAACCGACTTGCATCATTTGCACAATAATGTCATGACATCATACATATGTCTTGCTGATGTCATTTTGATGTCCTCATGGCTTGTTGCGAAGATCGCCACTTTTTTGCCTTAAAAAAAAAAACTATGGTAATTTGATATTAGACTTTGATATTAGACTTAGACTTTGATATTGCTTTGCAGCGATCCTCAACATTATGCAATTTGCACAGACTGACCATGCACATGTTGGGTTTCCAGAAAGGTAGCCATGTTAATCTTTTGCAGCAAATTAAAATGGCATGGTAACATCTTAAAAATAATGAATTTATTATTGGATTAATCCACTTCGCGTACAGTTTCAGAATGCAAGACAATAAGCCATTATTTCTGCTTGAGGGAATGATCAATTACTGCATGTTTTTTTTTCTTTTAAACAATCTTCAATACTTCCTCACCAGCACTACACACACTCATGCTGTATATTCACACCACCAGCGAGCTGTTAAGAAACTGTGATCTGATCTATTATGGATTTCACGTAAATAGAAGAACAAAGTCATCTATTTGCTATATGTTCTATTTTAATAAACTATACTCTCGTTTCATTCAGTAGCTTCAGCCTCTGGCTATCTGTTGCTCTGTATATTAGTTTTAAATAAACATTGCTTGCAATAACACTGTTCTGCCTCGAGTTAAGAAGTGGTTAGATTTGCTTTATATTTGTGATCCCACTGAAAACATTTATTCAGTCCCAGGGAAAAATAAATGTGCTCCCTCAGCTCTGTCAAGTATAAACTGTTATTGATCTCCTAAATGAAATTTGTCCATGCTGATCAATCAAACACATTATCCTTTTTCCTCCCTCAGTCCATTACCAGCAATTGGAAACTCTCAAGCATCAATAGTAGTTGGAACACACGTGCCAACACGTTTAGCCTATGAGCTTACGGTATCTGAATTATTTTAACTTTCTTTATCTCTGCCAAACCACTCAACCTCAGACTATTTTCCTCTCTGAGAAGAAGGTTAAACAAAATTAAATTCAGTAAAAACACTGATGTTTTGCGTCAAAAAAAAAAACATCCCCTGAAACAGCATAGCAATGGCAATCAGAATTAGAAACCATAGCACTGTGCACACAAGATAACAGGCCATTTGAAAGCACTGTTGGAATGCACACAGCACGTCATAGAGGGTCTATATACAGGAAGGGTTTGGACAGATTGTGATTGGTATTCTAAAGCTGGGTGGGAGGACAGCCAAGTCAGGTGGGGCCCATTGTTTCTTACCTGCACATCCTTTCCTGCATGGGGAACTTCACATGAACAAGTTTGTGATCACAGAGCCTCTCCTAAATACATCCAGATATGCAAATATTTATTGAGTGGCACTAAAATGGTACTTAGCCATCGAACAGTTTAAACAGTGGCTTTGCAAGTGTGGCCTTCCATGCCCCTCTTAAAAGATATTTCCAGCTGCATAAAGAAACTTAAAAATGCAAAGTCTGGTGGTGCTAATAAATCTATTCCTGGTCAAATTGGATCGCCTATATTTTTCCAAGTTGTAACTATTTAGATGAGGACAAACAGGACTTTGGTTATGCATAGGAGGAAAGGAGGAAGTTGTATGGCATCAAGCTATTTTTTTTTTTTTTACCACATTGGGCTGATTTCATAAGTCCTATGCCTGCCTCTGTCTGTCTGTCTGTCCTTCTTTCCTTTCTTTGTTGAGGTCAAGATGGCAGACATAGCTGTCCTTCCTGAAAGATAGGTTGGGCTGAGGGGGAATGACTGGCTTGTGTTGCCACTGAGATTATGTGACTGAGAACAGCCTAGAGCCTGGACCTCCCTGGGGCCAGTTCTACAACTGAACACACTGGCCTTTTCTACAGTGACCACTGGACAAGGTTCAATGCCACATCTATCTACTTCTTTTGCTCAGTGGGCCCTTATTGTGCAGTCCATGTCCGATGGAAGTGCTGTAGAGTAGACCAAGATCCATGCACGGAAGTAGCAATGGAAATCAAAAGAGGAGAGGAAGTTGTCTCCACTACTGTCTAGCTTAAAAGACACTGTCCACCTCCAGGGATAGAAAAAGTCACACAAGGATTGAAATGCTGAGAATCTGCATAGGACCACTACAGATGCTGAAAAGGGAGCTCCACGGATCCTTCTAAAAGGTCTTAAATTTAGGATCTTATCTTGTGCTGAAGCCTGTACTAAGCTATGCAAGTTATGTACTAATGAAGAACAAAAGTTGTTTACCATTTTTTGTTTTGAATATAATATTTTCAGAGCAGTGCTAAACCTGCATTCAAAACAAGCCTGGTCAATGGAAGGACTGCTCCACCTCTCAGCAATGATCATGTACTAATTAGGACCAAGTTTATACAATTGGCCTAGGCAACTGTCAAGAATTGCCTATTGCCTAAACCCCATCCCCAACCCACACCCAGGATTGTGATTGGTTGAGGTTTTTCAGGGAGCTAGTGACATTTTATGCAAGGGGAGGAAACAATCCAGAGGACTCCATCAATTGCTTTCTTTGGATTGAGCTAAAACAAGAGAGGATATAGCAAGAAAGAATACAGTTATATCCAGAAACAATAGACATACATTGGCAGTAAAGACAGCAAATACCATTATAGCAGAACAATAGATGGACAATGAGAATTCAAATTAGCAATGGGAAAAGGTCTTATATATCAAGGTGACACTCTTAGTTAAAGAAATAGGTGATGTTACATGCGGTCACAGATTTGGCTTATGGTCACCACTCACATTTTTACAGCCTGTTGAGGCACATGGATCTTGTAAGCCACACCTTGCTTTCTGTCTGACTAGAGTAGACAAACACACAGTGCTGATCAAGAGGCGGGAAATCATTAAGGACATACACAAATTATTTCCAGTCCAACACTGAGGCACAAGATGTTTTTTTGGAATACAGTTCATAGAGACCCAGTTAATGAATAAAGGAAGGAAGGAAGGAAGAGCCCTGGTGGTGCAGTGGTTAGAATGCAATACTGCAGGCAAATTCTGCCCACAGCCTGTAGTTCAATCTCGGTGGGGCTTAAGGTTGACTCACTCAGCCTTCCATCCTTCCAAGGTCAGCAAAATGAGGAATGAGGACCCAGATTGTTGAGGGCAATCTGCTGACTCTGTAAATCACTTAGAGAGGGCTGTAAAGCACTATGAAGCAGTATATAACTCTAAGTGCTATTGCAAATGAATGAATGAATGAATGAATGAATGAATGAATGAATGAATGAATGAATGAATGAATAAATAAATAAATAAAATGAATGAATGAATGAATGAATTTATTTTATCTGGTGGGTTTTACTTTTCTTACAGTAAAGTAATAGTAAAATTTTACCACTTACAATGTACATCTGTTCTCTCTCTCCCCCCCCCCATTCTCCCTCTCTCTCTCTCTCACACACACACACTCATCCACACCTATTCATGTCCTTCTCAACTAGGCTCAACTAACCAGAGGAATGGAAGCCACCAAGTCTGGCTTCAAAGATTAGTAAAAGAGTGGGCAGTCTTCAGACCCCTTTTTTTAAAATTGCTTCAGCCCAACTTCCTTTGTCTGATTCAGGTAACATTTTTTTCCTTTTTTTCCCCCTTTTGTTTTTTTAGTTTTTTCTTAACTACCTCCCCATTTTTTTAGACAAAATTCCTGCCTTTTGGTGCTAACAACAGAATGGGGTAGCCTGGCATTGCTTTTCTTATATCAGACAAGTTCACCTGATAATATTTGGATTTTTCAATTCTGATTCTATGAACCAATTCAGCTATAAAGTGTTCCTCTAAACAGATGGACCTATGAACATCAGTATGATACTTGTACCTGGCTGAAATTTCAGTTCTGTAAGTTACAAAAAATAACGGAATTCTTAAGGGAAAAAAACCTTCAAACTTCAAAAAATTCATCTGACTAGGGGCAAATATATCAACATGGTTATTAAGAGGAAGAAAGATATAATGAAAAGTTTCAGGTCAATTTTTCTAGTAGGGAAAAATTGGTAGGGAAGGGAAAATTTTGTCCATGAAAATTCCTTCCATTGTGAAGGTGACCATCTGGTTTGGATAACTTTAATTTTGTTTCTGTTTTAAGCAATTAAAATAAGTTATGGGTAAACATACATAATCTTAAATGTATTTGGTGCCACTACTGTACATTTCAATGGAGGCTAGTGAGTTTAAAAATCCATGCATTTCATGTAGATACTAGGTTTGCCAAATGAATGACTAGTTGTTATTTTTAAATGAAAAATTTATTTGCAAATGTATATTAAGGTCCATACTAAAGATTAAACTTTTTAATTGGCACTTTCCCCATAACATATTTTTTTGTCCAAATTGCCTCTCTCCACGCCTGTTGTAACCCACTATTAATACCAAGTGGAAAACATAACACTTCTGCTTCTGTATGTTTTTGTCTTTATGACTCATAGAAACAGAGACATGAAATTTGTTCTAGGGATATTGATTAAAAATTCATACTGCATCCCCATTTCTCTCCCCCAAACTTCCTTTTTTTAGCTAAAGTTATCTAAGGAAATATCTAGGGATGTGGTGGCTCAGTGGCTAAGATGTTGAGCTTGTTGATCGAAAGGTCGGCAGTTCAGTGGTTCGAATCCCTAGTGCCGCATAACGGGGTGAGCTCCATTACTTGGCCCAGCTTCTGCCAACCTAGCAGTTAGAAAGCACATAAAAAATGCAAGTAGAAAAATAGGGACCACCTTTGGTGGGAAGGTAACAGCGTTCTGTGCGTCTTTGGTATTTAGTCATGCCACCACATGACCACAGAGACATTTTTGGACAGTGCTGGCTCTTCAGCTTTGAAATGGAGATGAGCATTGCCCCCTAGAGTCAGGAATGACTAGTACACATGTGCAAGGGGAACCTTTACTTTTACCTTTACCTTTACCTTTACCTTTATCTAGGGAAAATTGATCACATAGCTGATGTCTTCTTATCTAGCATCTATTCTGTATCAGGGATGTTCCAGAAATTATTGGATGAAAGTTCTGATGTATGAAAAATTTCTAATTTCACCCTATTGCTCAGAGTAGCTTTTTTTGGTGGGGTGGGGGGTTTGTTGCTACGAATTTAATTTCAGATGAGCTGAAAAAAGAAGGGAGACTGTCTCAATAAGTGCCATGAAGAGCTGATACACTGTTGCTGTCAATAGCTTATGTGCTGGTCTTCTGTCTTACTGATAGGTAATAATTTTCAAAGCAAGCTTAGGGAGCCCTGACTCTTGATTAAAACTAATAAGGGAGGGAGACATGGCTTTTTAAAAATCTCTCAAGAAATTATTACTGACAACTCTCCTTTGGATTCCTTTATAGAAGAAAAGCAACGAGAACTTAAAATGGAAGGGGGTAGATCCAAGATTTTGCCTGCAGCATAATGATGACATTACTGTTGCTGTTATAGACCAAGCAAAAACCTGTATAACTTTTACAGCAGACTCTTTCAAATCAGTATCCTCAAACAAAGGATACTCTCCTATCAAATTTAAGCTTCTTTCATCCGGCACTCGATATATTCTTAAATATATTTAGAAATATGTTTTGCTGAACATAACAGGACTTACTTCTGATAAGATTGCAGTGTTTTTTACCAAATGTAAAAAAAATGAAAAGGGTTTCAGTTGCGGCAATTATTCTGAATTTATTGACCTCTCTTTTTGTAGACACTGTGATCAGCACAATAATAATAAATCTTTATGTATACTTTTGTGCCAGTGGTGGATTTCAAATTTTTTTACTACCGGTTCTGTGGGTGTGGCTTGATGGGTGTGGCATGGCTTGGTGGGCATGGCAGGGGAAGGATACTGTAAAATCTCCATTCCCACCCCAATCCAGGGGAAGGATACTGTTAAATCTCCATTCCCTCCCCAATCCAGGGGAAGGTTACTGCAAAATCCCCATTTCCTCCCGGTCAGCTGTGACTTGGGAGGCAGAGAATAGATGGGGGCGGGGCCAGTCAAAATTTTTACTACCGGTTCTCCAAACTACTCAAAATTTCCGCTACCGGTTCTCCAGAACTGGTCAGAACCTGCTGAATCCCACCTCTGGTTTGTGCTTGATATGGGTGAAACAGAAAGGTACTGAGTTATGTCAATCTTTATTCCCCACCCCAGCCCGAAAAAAAAATCTGATAGATTTCAAGAAGGCCACTCTGAAACACTGCTTTAAGATGCAAATTAAGCAAAACAATCTAGGCAGACACATTAGCTGGGATCACGCACCGAGTGACCATGTATGCTTATGTTGGATTTACATTGTGTATTATTGTTGTTGTTGAGTCAGTTGATTCAATAAAAACAAATGATGGTGTTTTTGCAAAGTCATGACTGAATCATCTAATCCAAGCCCTGCCAGATTTCATTCCACCCAAAGGATCAGCTTTTTGCAATTTAATATTGAATGAACATAAGAGCAGTTCTTTTTATCTGGGGGTATATCTCAGAAGCCTATAAAGCACCTGTAAATGTACATTTAGTCATTTATTTTTTTAAAAAAATAGAAAGAATCCCCATAATGTATCTATGTATTGACTTAGTTAGAGACCCAAGGACAATTTAAAAAGAAAATTTATAAACTCCCCATAGTGGAGGAGGTTGTGACCTAGTGACCTGTGCATCTGTTTCTTCTATATATGAAATATGAAATATTACCACAATAGGGACTTAGCCGCTCCCTTGTTCTAATAGGTTCTGGAGAACTGGTAGCAGAAATTTTGAGTAGTTCGGAGAACCGGCAAATACCACTTCTGGCTGGACCCAGAGTGGGGTGGGAATGGAGATTTTGCAATATCCTTCCCCTGCCACGCCCACCAAGCCACGCCCACAGAACCAGTAGGGAAAAATTTTGAATTTCACCCCTGCTGTGGGGGATGCTGCAATGGCTGTAAGTTGGAGGACTAGTTATAAATCTACTTTTTCAGAACTATGGCAAGCTTCTAACGGTGTCTGAATGAGGCAAGCATTAACTGAGGACTATCTGTACTTAAATTTATGGCTAACGAAGTCATAGAGAAGAAGAAAAAGCATTTAAAAAAAAACTTGTACAGGTAGTCCTTGACTTACAGCTACAATTGAGCCAAAAATTTCTGTTGCTAAATGAGACACTGGTTAAGTGCGTTTTGCCCCATTTTACAACCTTTCTTGCCACAGTTGTTAAGTGAATCGTTGCACTTGTTAAATTAGTAACATGGTTGCTAAGTGAATCTGGATTCCCCGTTGACTTTGCTTGTCAGAAGGTCGAAAAAGGGTTATCATGTGACAACAGAACACAGCGACCGTCATAAAGATGAACCAGTTGCTAAGCGTCTGAATTTTGATCACATGACCATGGGGATGCTATTACGGTTGTAAGCGTGAAAAACGGTCATGAATCACTTTTGTCAGTGATGTTGTAACTTCGAATGGTCACTAAATGAACTGTTGTAAATTGAGGACTACCTGTACTGTTCCTCTCTGGCGGAATCTTTTCTCCATTTTGCACATGTTAGCAGCTTCTAAAATCCCAATTGGACGTGTGCTATTCTCAGTTGTATACCTACTAGCTTTGCATTAACTAAAATTTGGTTCAGATTAAAATGACCTGGCATCAATTTACAATTTGCACTAAATCAAATATCCCTTTATTTGAACAAGCACGAATCACAACTTGCCTGTATTTCATTGTCAAAATGAACCATCATGTATACATCAAATTAGCACCCCTATTTTAAAAGTGTTTCCTTTGAAAGTAAGTCTCCTTGATTTTGATGGAATTAATCTTCTCATCATTTGCACCACCCCTCTCCTCCCACTTATGACTGTATGACTGTAATCTTGTTGCTGGTATCCTTAAGATTTGTATTGACTGTTTCCCTATGACTATCATTAAGTGTTGTACCTTATGATTCTTGATGAATGTATCTTTTCTTTTATGTACACCAAGAGCATATGCACCAAGACTAATTCCTTGTGTGTCCAATCACACTTGGCCTATTATTATTATTATTATTATTATTATTATTATTAATATTAATATTAATAATAATAATAATAATAATAATCGAATTTGTATACCGCCCTACTCCCAAAGGACTCAGGGCGGTGAACAGCCAAATAAATACATATAATACAAATGTTAAAAAACCATTAAAATACAATTAAATAATTGGCCCGGAAACGAAATTTAAAACACCCCAAATTCATAAGACAAATTTAAAATTTAAAAATTTTAAAAGTTATTAAAAAAGTTTAAAAGAGAGGTTAGGCCAGGCCGGCCTGCTGAAAAAGAAATGTTTTGATGGCACGGCGGAAAGCGCGCAGGTCCGGGATCCTCCGTATCTCCGGGGGGAGCTCGTTCCAGATGGCGGGTACCCCCACAGAGAAGGCTCTCCCCCGGGGGCCGCCAGTCGACATTGTTTGGCCGATGGCACCCTGAGGAGCCCCTCTCTATGGGAGCGTACTGGTCGGTGAGAGGCTACTGGTGGCAGAAGGCGGTCATGTAGATATCCCGGTCCTAAGCCAATAAAGAATTCTAAAAGTCTCTTTTTTCAATGGACTGAAAAACTGAGAAATGTTCAGCCACAAATCTATTTTACCTCTTCAGATTGTGGCACTGAATGCATATCTCTCCCGCTCCCAATATATGTATGTACACCTCATAACAATGACAATAGTAACAAAAACAACAACAGAAAAACAGAAAAAGAACTCTCCCTCCACCAATATCTGCACTAAGTTTTTGATTTGGTGTCTTTCATCAGTATTTCGTTTTCATTGTATGCAACTAAATGGATTCGCTTGTATATAATAGGTATAGATTTCATCTTCTTATTTGGACTCTGCCAACATTTAATTTCCTGAAAAGATAGCAGTACTGAAAACTCACTTTTAACCACCCTTTAACCATGAATTGCTTCCAGGATTTATGTAACGTTTCGATTTGTCTAAGAAAAACCTGTTCTCCCCTGCTCCTGGCCACCAACAGTAATGATATTATCTTGAACACTGCACATATAATTTCAGCTCATTGCTCAATATCTATTTATAAAACTTTACTTATATAAATAGAGAACCTCCCACACTCTGACTAGTGGAAAAATACATACTGTATGTGCTTCTGGCACACTGTGGGCAAATGCCTGAAAAGAGAAAGAGAGGAAGTTTAATTCAGAAACGTATCGTCAGATTTATTACACAATTCTACCTACTTAAGCAAGAGAACAAATCCTTTGGGCTTTATTAACATGAAGGTTAATCTAGGACAAGGGATTAATAGTTTGGATTAATACCTTGCAGCAGACTGCAAAGAACATCAAAGTAAAATTCCTGGACATCTGCAAGTTCATGACATGATAGGATTTTAAAAATCATCCTCCAACGGATCTGTGGAGATTCTCAGTCATCCAGGTCATAGTTGTCTCAAAGGTGTTGCTTTTTCTTTAAAACGCAACTGGGTTGGATTTTTTTCTGTTGAGGAAGAAGAAGAAAACGTTTCACTTCTCATCCAGAAAGCTTCATCAGTTCTTTTTTTTTTTTTTAGTTTTTTTAAATTTTATTTTTCTCAACACACAAATTACATCTTTTTGGAACAGAGCCCTGATCCGGTCATCAATTTATACAATTTTTTATCATCTTTAACAAGATTTTATATATTCTATTTTGCCATAATACTTATTTCTTAATCTTAAATCATCTATCTCAACTAATACCATCTTAAAAAGATTTACTCAAATTTACTTAATCAAAACAATTACCCTTCTATTAACCCCCCATAAATATTAATTCAATTAATACCTCATAATACATTTCACAATTCTTACCCTAAATCCTCACCATTAACAATACTTAATCTTAAATCACCTATCTCCCCTATTACCATCTTATAAAAAGTTTACTCTTATTTATTTAATCAAAACAATTACCCTTCTATTAACCCACTTTAAATCTCAATTTAATTAATAACTCATAATACATTTCACAATTCTTAGCCTTAATCCTCACAATTAACAGTACAGGTCACACATGTTTATATTTCAAAATCTTATTTCCCTTTCTAAAACTTCCCCACATTTATTATTACTTCATGTAATGCTCATTAAATCTTTATTTCCTTATTACTTCACCAAATTTAGATCCTATCTCTAATCCCAAAAATATAACAATTTAACATTGAAAATAGTTCTTAATTCAAATAAAACTACAATACAATTTCAATCAAAGCTTCATCAGTTCTGATGGTGGCGGGGACAGGGGCATGGAAGGATGCCGTCAGAACTGATGAAGCTTCTTGGATGAGAAGCAAAATGTTTTCCTCTTATTCCTCAAGGAACAAAAACCCAGTCCTGTTGCCTTTTGAAGAAAAAGACTCTCCATGTGTGTTTGTGCATGTATCATTCATTTCTGTATCATTGAGTTTCACAACACACTCCCTAACCAGATCCTTATACGCTCCTTCTCCCCCTTGGACACAGTTCCGCTCCATTTCTCCTACTCCTTCTCCCTTCAATCATATATTCCAGCCTTTGCCTTGTCTCTATGAGGGTGAAATGACTACGGCATTTCTATACTCCAGTTGATTTTAGCTCTCCCAAACCCTGTGGCATAGTTAGACTATACACGTAATAGAGATCTAAGAATGCCTTATGAGTGATTTGGCTGACCAATAGATGACTAGAAAAAATGGTGGTCCATCAGTATCCCATCTGACCATCTACAATTAAGAAGCTCATCTGGTAATTACAAAAAAACCCTCAGTACTTGCTATAATGAACAGTAAGGCACTCTTCCCTCTATTCAATTAAAATCAGCTATGAAGCACTGATTTTCTCACTGACATGCAGTACCTTAGTGCAGAGGTCTGCAACCTTAAATCCACAAAGAGCCATTTGGACCCGTTTCCCACAGAAAAGAAAACACCGGGAGCCAAAAAAAACCAGGGTGGGCGTGGCCAACTTGATGTCACTCACATTAGGGCAGAGAACCAGTTGTTAAAAAACATGGGAACCACAAAATCCTTTTGACATATATCTCTCTCCCCTTCTTCCCTCCCTCTCTCCCCCACTCTCTCCCTCTCTCTCTGTATCTCTCTATGTCTCTTTCCCTCCCCCTCTCTCTGTATTTCGCTGTCTCTGCCCTGGCCACTTCTCCATCCACCGCCGTCACCCTTACCTTCTCAGGCCAGGCAAGGAGTGACTGGGAGGGGAGGGTGAGGGCCGGGGCCAGCCAGTGGTGGGATCACCTGACAGGGAGCCACAGCAGAAGGCCCAAAGAGCTGCATGCGGCTCCAGAGCTGCAGGTTGCTCACCCCTGCCTTAGTGTCTTGAATGGGGATACTAGAATCAGGGAAATGGGAGGTTCTAATACCTCAATTCCTGGCAAATAGATGGGGAAGAAATGGAGGTAGTGACAGATTTTATTTTCCTGGGCTCCAAGATCACCGCAGTTGGGGACTGCAGCCAAGAAATTAAAAGACACTTGCTCCTGTGGAGGAAAGCTATGTCAAAACTAAACAGCATACTAAAAAGCAGAGACATCACCCTGCCAACAAAAGTGGATATAGTCAAGGCTATGGTTTTCCCAGTTGCAATGTATGGCTGTGAAAGTTGGACCATAAGGAAGGCTGAGCGCCAAAGAATTGAGGCCTTTGAACTATGGTGCTGGAGAAGACTCCTGCGAGTCCCTTGGACTGCAAGGTGATCAAACCGGTCAGTCCTAGAGGAGATCAACCCTGACTGCTCTTTAGAAGCCCAGATCCTGAAGATGAAACTCAAATACTTTGGCCACCTAATAAGAAGGAAGGACTCACTGGAGAAGAGCCTAATGCTCTTGAGATTGAGGGCAAAAGAAGAAGGGGATGGCAGAGAACAAGGTGGCTGGATGGAGTCACTGAAGCAGCAGGCGTGAGCTTAAATGGACTCCAGAGGATGGTAGAGGACAGGAAAGCCTGGAGAAACATTGTCCATGGGGTCGCGATGGGTCAGACATGAATTCGCAACTAACAACAACAACAACCACTTCAACAGTGAAACCCACTGTAGCCTATTAATGTGACACTGCTCACTTGTCCACTAGAGGCACAGAACCAATCCATGGGTAGCAGAGGATGCTATGCAGCGATGCCTAAGAGTAAAGTGAGTATGGGTCTCAAAAAAATGATAGTGGGCCGAGGGAAAGGCTGTAGCTCAATGACACACGTTTGGGATGTAGAAGATCCTTGACAGAGCCATGTAGAGCTAGAAAAGCTGTTGGTTTGGGACAGTGGTTAAATCTGAACCGGTTTACTACCGGTTCGCTGGCCGCACATGTGCAGTGTGCACCAAGTGCGCGGTGTGCACGCACCAAAAGCAGGCTTGGGAAGGTAAGTAGAATAGCGCTGGGGAGGGTGATTAGCTGTGGTGTGTGATCATCCGAGCCTTTTTTTAACCTTTTAAATGCATTTTTTTACTACTGGCTTGGGCAAATAGGTAGTAAAAAAATGCTTTAAAGAAGTAAAAAAAAGGGCTCAGACAATCACGCGGCACAGCTGTGATCATTCAAGCCTTATTTTTACTTTTTTAAAGCATTTTTTTACTACCTATTTGTCCGAACCGGTAGTAAAAAATGCCTAAAAAGTTAAAAAAAAAAAAAGTTCCGATGTTCAGCTGAGTGACACGCTATCATCGGAACTTTTTTTTTAAACTTTTTAAAGCATTTTTAACTACCAGTTCTGGAGAACCGGTAGTAAAAAAAATGCTAAAAAAGTAAAAAAAAAAAATTCCGACCCTCACGCGTCACTCAGCTGATCGTTGGAATTTTTTTTTACAATTTCTACTACCGGTTCGGGCGAACCGGACCAAACCGGTAGCATTTCACCCCTGGTTTGGGATCCAGGAGAACTGCTGCTGGACTTACAGTATGTTAGTGGAAGTTCTTGCAGATGGAAT